>NW_018237731.1:234405-241338 GCF_001263595.1 Phalaenopsis equestris | reverse complement strand
TGATTTAGGCCAAAGCCCCAATTTTGACCATATGACCTAATCTCACCAAATTGACCCCAGAGCCTAGTCAATTGGCCCCAATTATTGTTGAAAAATCTTCATAACATCCATATATATCAAAATTGACCCTCAATTTTCCTTGGTGAAGCACATTGGTGAAGCCTCAAATCCATTTGATTTCGGCCTAAATCCAAACTTCCCAAATTTAGCCCCAAATTGGCTAAGTCCCCACGTTTCACCCAATTGATATCCATAACCCCCAAATTGGCATCCATTTCATGTTGAAAACTCTTCATAGGGTCCTTATTGACCATTTAAATAAATAAATTTGGACTTATCCCAAGGCTAACCCATGCTAGACCCAAGCCTAGCCCAACATGACCAAATTGACTAAAATTTAAAATTCCCTCAAATTGATCCTTCAATTGAGTTCAAAACCGCTTCCATCCTGCATCAAAGTTGTTCCTTATGATCATCTACACCAAATTAAACATTTATTTAGGTCATTTGACATGGCTAACCTAGCCCAAACCTAAACTTTGATCACTTAAACCCACATTGAACCCAAACACTAAATGAGACCTAACCACCCTAAAGTCACCAAATTAACTCCACCACAGCCATTAGTTGGACCTACTGACCAGTAAAAACACCATGAAACCACCTAAACCAAGCCATGAACCAAAGGTCCCCCAAATTAAGGGATATTATTTCAAAAAATGCATGTGCTTAAGATATCCTTACCAAAATTAGGTATTATTGCACCCCTAAATTTTTGGGACATTTTCCCCTAGGTTCCCTGCGCTCCTACCCCCCTCCCCCTGGCCGGTCGGCCAGCCTAGTGGCTTGAAAAGCTCAAAACTAAGATCCACCCCCATGGAACCTCACCCAAATCAAACCCAGATGCCAGCTCAGCCAAATTAATTGATGGAGCTTCTCTGCCCTCCACCTAAGCACAACAATGCACCCAAACTTGTGCCCTAAGAGCCACCCCATGGCCATTTTTATAAAAACTCACCTCCACGACCATGGGAGGTGTGCTGAAATTTTCTTAGAGAGACCTATCCAAACTTATCACAGAGCTTCCTTAAGATCCCCTCAGTGCATTCCAACTATTTCCCCCACCTATTCCCACTGCCGGAGCTCAATTTTGAGCTTGAAACCTTGCTGGAAATCAGGACAGAACCTAATACACCTGCACAGTTAACCAAACTAAAATTAACTTAACCCACACCTTCATAATAGTGAAAGAAGCTAAAGCCCCATCAAATCCCCCTTCCATAGAGCATCTACCATAGCTCTAGACCAACACTCGAATTCGAGCTTGGTCAAATTCACACCTAGGCCTTATACCAAGACCAGGGACTCAATCCCTAGCCTCCTTGGACCCCAACGAACATGCCATTGAAGCTTCACTTCTGCTTCACTTCTCAGAGCAAAGGTATAGAACCTCACCTCCTCCCGAGCCTATTTTGATTCTCTATTTCCTTAGAGTTAATTTGATTGCTTGATTACTGTATATATGTGTTCGTCTCACTTAGACGAGTCCATAGGATCAAACCCAAAGTGATTTGGTTGAGTCTAGGCTGAGATCTTAGGGTCTTTGTGTGGACGGTCACGGGATCACTCGATCGGGGATTATGACGGGGATCCATCCCATCGCGCGTGTATCAGATGGATGGAGGAGATCGAGCCGGACAGTGCTTCGGGACATAAACCACGGGCTGAGTCAGCAGCTATGTGTACGGCGATGTCCAACCAGAGTGTGCCACGCGTGCCTTCAGAGCTGCATAGGATCTAGTCAGCACGCACTGTTTAATTAGTTAAATAGGGCTTTTTCGTATTTATTTAAACACCCTTAACTTAAAAAATTCATATCTTTGTGTAGAAAAATCACAAAAATAAAATAAAAATACCCTCCTGCTCAAAGAATAGAGGAAAACAATGTGGAATAAATTTCAAGTCTATTTGATACATATTTTATTTTTAATTAATTAAACATAGTTTTGAATCATTTAATTCTCCATACATATTGACACATCACATTGGCTTGAAATTTGGCATGTGGTAGCCTCTATCAAGGAAAAAATCCTCTTATTTTTCCAATGTCAGAGGAGGTCCCTAGATAGAGATCCATATTTTTCAAATTTGGAACATTATTTCCTTAAAATAATCATGAAAATTAGCATGTTAATTAGTAACTTCCAAGAAAATTTTGGAAGGTCCACCATGACCAAAGAAGCTTTTGGAAATAATTTCAAGGGTCAAGTCATTTAAAATATACCTAATTTTTACAAACCCTAAATCATTAAGATAATTAATTTTGAAAAATATAAAAATTTAAATGACTTGATATTTCATATTCACTATGCTTCCTAATCCATAGAACTCACCATAAAAATTTTAAAATATTTTGAGTACATTTGATAACTTAAATTGATTTTTTAAAGATAAACATCATTTTTGGCATTTAAATGATTTTTAAAAATTAAAATTTAACTAAAAAATTTATAAAAACTTATTTTTTGAGTTCTCTGTGATTAGAAGCATTTTCTAAAAATAAAATGATATTTAAAATAAAAACTTGATTTTTAGCCTATTTTTAATATTTAAATAATTAAAAATCCCTAAAAAACACAAAAAAAATAAAACTCATGGAAATATTTTAAATTACTTCCCAATCACTTAGGGATGATTAGAATATTTTTCCTGATTTTCTAAATAAAAATATTGAATTTTAAATTTTAAAAATAATTTTTAAAAGGCTAAAAATGAGTTTTCACTAAAATAATTCTAATAAATCAAATGAAATTAAAAAAAATATAAAATCTTTCTCTCTAAGTTCTTTGACCTCAGGGAGACATTTCAAAAATACAAAACTTAATCTTCCCCATTTAAAATATTCTATATTTAACAAATAACACCTAACTTAAAATAATTCTTGAAATCTAAATAAAATTCAAAAAATCATTAATTTTGGTCCAAAGGCTTCTCTGGTCTAGGTCCTCTGGTCTAGGTCTACTCCAGTAAAAATTTCAATGGATTAGAATTTACCTTGGTCAAGTTAAAAATTTTCTTTGAAAAATCCTATTTTTGCAAGAAAATAATTATATAAATTAAATTTAATTTTGAAAAATCACATTTTCCCTTCTAATGTCTTAACTGACCTATGAATGAGGTAGGATAAAAATTTCAAAGTCATTTGGATTGAATTTGACAAATAATGAAGTGATAGAGCCTTAGGGGCAAATGTGTAATTTAGGAAAATTAGCCTTATTTAAGATCTAGGCTTAATTTAAGGAGGGAAATGGGTAACCTCTGATCTTAATCATGTTCTTTGATGTTTGAAACACAACGGGTTAATTGGTAGAAAGCAATCTCACTTTTTTAATTGAAAAAGATAAGTTGATAAATTTTTAAATTATTAAAATTTGGAAGTTTATTAAAATAAAATGAATCTAGGACTTATAAGTATGAATTTTGAAGTCAATAATTAATCAATTTAATACCCCTATTTTGATGTTCAAATAAAATCCAAATCATAACTCATGATCACATAAAGCTTGATCTTTTCAAAGCTAATTAAGACACTCACCTAGGTCTTAAGGGCTTAGTAGTGACTTAGGCTAAATCAATTTTCATTTAAATGAGGATTAGAAAAGTAAATATCATTGAAAGTCAAAACATCTTTCAAACACTACAAGCCCAATTAAAGATCAAAATTTGGTTAAGTGCTCCAACAACACTAACTTGCCTCTTTAAGGATCTTCACCAACATAATTCTTAAATTGAATCACAAGTAAAAATTAATCTATTCTTAATGATAATTGAGACATCAATGTTCACTGAGCATTAAGGGTATTTACAAGATGACTTATTAAGCAACATAATAAGTTTAAAAGAACTCTGGTTTTTTCACCAGGTAGCAAGTGAGTAGCACGAACCTGCTTCTTTCTCTAGATCTGTTGGATATCTTGAAGATCTACTAAACTTATATGTTTTGCTTGACAATTGTTTTGCTTGACAATATCATCCTTAATTAAATTCCTAAGGACCCACCAAGATATGACATAGGGTTAGGAAAACTACCAAAACCTGACTTTTGCCTCTATATAATCTGCTTTAACATGCATTTTGAGTTTCAGGTGGTGGAACGAGAAGACTCGCCAGGTACGCTTTTACTTTTTTTAGCATTGTCTTTCTAGTACTTTCATACTGTACTTTTATACCTACATATTTTCATGATAAACAACGATGCCACCCTACATGAAAACTAAAACTATAAGAAGAGCCACAAAACCAAAACCAAAACTAAAATCAACCGAGATAAAATTCACCGCCACAACATTCACGGAGATAAAATTCACCGCCACAACATTCAAAATATAAAACAACTCAAAATTTAATCACAAACATCACACAAAACTATAACTTCAACTAAATTAAGATGTCTCTACTGGATGATCAGGAATTCCTCGGAGGAGGTGACCTACGGTTGCTAACGAGGATTGCCACGGTCTAAATGAAATTATGGAACTCATTAAGTTGAGTTTAGTAAGTTCATTTGGACTAAGTGAATCCAATAGAAAATAGTGATGTCGGAAAGAGGGAATCGTGGGATTCTAACTGGTGTCGCTATAATCAACTTTAACATGCCCCCATCATGTTTAGAGAACTTCAACCATAAGACCACCTGATTTGACATTATAACCTGACACACTAGAAAACACAAACTCATCACGCAAGGAGCTTGGAGCTAGCATGGTGGGCAGCACGACCATCTTCAACAATAAAACTTATCTTCCTCAGTTAAACCAATCTTCCTTCCTTAAGTCATAGGACTTCAGTCATAGGACTTCAATGTTGCTTGCTTATGCAATGTAAATCCTCACCTTATCTTTAGGCTTTTATATAGCCTTATCATACAATGTAAGCCCTAATTCGTCCTAGGATTCCAAGATTGTCGTTTGTCACGAACTAAATCCTGACATCTTCCAGGTTATTTGTGTGATTGTTTCACACGAATGTAAGCCTTAACTAATAAAATTGACAGGATAAAATTCCTAAACATTTCTCCTCAAAACTGAAGCCAAACATTAGGATAGCTTGGGAAGTCACCGAAGTTCTCTTACGGATCTATGACATCCCCTAGTTCTTCCTCCTTTGGATTCTACAGTAAAATGTTCCAAATTTGAACCAATCACCTTTCACACCTCTACCTCCGATCTCATTAAAGAGTCCTACCCTTTGAAATTCCTTGAAGATAATATTTCTTGATTTTTATTGAGAGACTTCTTAGGTGACTTTGGTCATTTAGAATGTAATTAACTATAGGGGCTTACCTTTATAGGAAGCATGTCCGAACCCAACTTAATATAAACCATATTTAATCGTTTATATTAAATAGGGGAACTTGTCGACAAATATAAAGGTTTTGCAGACCAAACGAATGTCATATATTCCTTAGTTTATTTGATCGAGCCTCATCCTCAAGTCTTGTGTTTATCCTTCAGGATAGATACAGTATTTGAGGTACAGCGCTCTTTCATTTAAACTGTGAAAAATATGGGGTCAGTTTGATATCATACTTTTCTAAACATCAACGTCCTTCCAAGGCGAGCTACGGGATTTCGATTATTTTGATTCCGGTGAACGACAGCTTTTTACGGGCAACTCCCCAAACCAAAAATAGCCTGACACAATAGCGGCGGCAGCTTCTGGCGACTCCGCTGGGGACAAGCTTTTCTCTCCATTCAAATCACAAAATATTATTTTTACACATCGGTAATATGTCCATGTCCCTCTTGGACCAAATTACCCTTCTTCTATTGATATACTTTACCCATTTCTGTCTTGGGATGGTACAGCCAACTCTTTGGACTTCAAGGCTAGCTGTTCAACCATCTTTGAATAGAGGGGTTCAGAAGGCCATTAAGGACTCTATAAATTTTCTTGTGGGGTTGGACCCCCAATACGTATGTCGGTGGACTAGTTCCACCTAGGCATTTTTCTACCACTAAATAGGTCCCACACTGGGTCCTAAAATACTTCACATCTCCCTTACAAATTTGATTTACTATTCCGAAAATTAAACCAAATCGAGTTGTGTTGCGCGCACTTTGAAATTTTCTTATGTTAATTAAATTTAACACTTTTTTATTAAACAAAGATGTTAAAATACCCATAAATTAAGACCCGCCCGGTCTACAGATCAACCTCTACTTTCAGTGCTTGCACTAAAATTTACAAGGTTTTTGGCCATACAGCTAACCCTGAGAACTTTCTATTTTCAAGCCCGATGTATTGGCTTACCCAATGCTGACCTTTTCCTGCAATGCAACCTGCCAACGGACCGTCGTAGCGCCCGTAACGTTGCTCCCACCATCAAGTTTGGAGCTGGATTTAAAGATCTCAAGGTCATCCTCGGGAAAGCCCCGTTCATGGTAATGAAGATCGCCACTCCAGAGATGCAGGAGCCATCTGCAGAATTCAATCTGATATGTCTTAAAGACTTCCCTGCCTGGAAGTAGGCTAAAGCTATTGTCGTCACGACACCCGTCAAACCCGCTAGCCCCGATGTGCTAAGGGGAAAGAAGCAATGATTGTTGAAGATCTGACTGAGGGATTAACTGACTGAGGGATTAACCGTCCCACGTCCCACCACCCGTGTTTAAAATCAGATCAAGTTCAAGGACTGTACCGCTAACCCAAACTCAAAGGAAGAACCGTAAGAGAAAGGTTTGGAGGGCCATCAAAGAGTAGGCTCCTAAGAAGATACCCATTGAGAAGATCCCCATTGAGGAGGAGCCTCATCAAGTTGAAGAAGTATTACCAAAAATGTATCCACTCCTGCGAGGAAGTAGATTCTATCCTCTGACAGATATCAAGAGCTATGAGAGTATCCAAAGGATTGCTGTCGCATAACCGTCACCT
>NW_018237731.1:230621-234395 GCF_001263595.1 Phalaenopsis equestris | reverse complement strand
AAAATAGACCATTTATGGAAAGAGGTTTACTCCTATCACTCGAGTTAGTGCAATTTTCAGGAGGTGTGCTACCAAAGAAGGATGTTCGGTTAGCAAGTTATTTAAACGAGTGGGAGATGCAATTTCTCCTCGCATGAAGAATAGAAATTTTGAAGTATGTCAAATCCGCTAGACAGTCCCACAAGACAGCTGGAGTGCCACCTACTAGTATCCCCATTTGGTTCCGTTTAGGGAACAGAATTGATACCACAGTAATTACTATTATTGCCACTAGGACCGCAGGCCATCGACTGGTTAAGTCTAGACTGGGTCCGAAGATCTTACCCATCACCCGTTATAAAGATATTTCTACAATCCCAAAGGCAAAGACGAGACGATTACCTGAGAATGTAGCCGGTCTACACTACAGGGAGCATACTTTCCCTCAACATACCGATATTTTTACTAAGATGCTCCATCCTGAGACATCATCGTCGAAAAAAGAAAAGGTGTTGATACCCAAGGTCACCGCACCGATACAGTCCAGTGATCCCGCAAGACAAGAAATGAAACCAGTATCTGAAATATTTGACATTGTCATGAAAATAGCCAGCAAGATGGAGGAACAAGTAGAGGATGTCCATCAGGGTCCTCTAGACCTTAAAGCAATAATGGAATCAATAATTGAGGAAAAAGTTGAGATACTCGGGATCAAAATTTCCGATTTAGCTAGAGAACACAGAGTTTTCGTCAATAGCGACAATGAAGACTCTAATTACAATGATTATTTGGAGGAAGATTTCATGGATGTCCATGTGATTGAAACCAGAGCCACCACATCTGCGCGCGAGGCTCAACCTAATACCAAAGAGAACGTCGTAGATGAGCTGCGTAAGGTTATCCTCCTAAGGTATGAGCAAGTTAGTTTACTGGAGAAAAGAATAGAAGAGATGACTGCAACTATGACCGCCATGGCCACCATTCAAGGGCAATCACAAGCTCTGCAGTTAGCTTCTCCAGAGATTAATCAGAGATTAATCAGCTATGAGGCAGAGATCATACACATCATGGATGAAAGAAGAGAGGCTACTTCAGTAAACAAAGATGAGCAACCAAAGAAAGATTCTCCATCAAGTGTCATGCCAGAAAAGGAGTTCAAGCAAATGGTTGAACAAGCGTGGGATGCCTTAGCCCAATCTAAGGGCGGTGCATCAATTTTGAAGGGTAGACCATACCCGGAAGAGTTTGATGTCGTGCCTTTCCCCAATGGTTTTGTCGCCTAAAATTTCAAGATATTCGATGGGACTCGAAATCCCAAACAGCATATAGCACATTTTCAAGCCAGTTGTGGCAATACGAGAAATAATGAAGCTCTACTCTGCCAGTAGTTTGTCAGTAGCTTGTCAGCAATTGCTTTTAACTGGTACGCCAACTTGCCCAACTAGTCAGTTAAAACAATTTTTGAATTGGAACAACTATTTGTGAAAATATTTGTCGGGACACAACATCATGTGTCTATTGGAGAGCTCATGATGGAAAAACAAAAGTCCAGCAAAACTTTGATAAACTATATTTTGAGGTGGAGATACCTTAGCATGACATATAAACCTCAGCTACAGGAACATCATGCGCTTGAAATTCTACTCAAGAGCATTCATGGACCAGTAGCTTTCATGCTTAAGGGACTCACCATCAAATCCTTTGAGAAACTACTCAGTAAAGCCAACAGTCTTCAATAAGAAATGAAGCAGATGGAGCCACATGAAAAGGCTAAGGTGACCAGAGTGTTTGAAAAAAAATCCAGAGTAGTGGCGAACGTCGATAAAGGAAAGCTGCCAATAAAGATATATGCAGAAGAACATCGTTAGTCCTCTCATAAATACAATAATCAATCCAACCAGCGGCCGCCTCAAAAAGGAGCACCTCGAACAGGAGATAAAAGAATATCCCTATTGGAGCAGCAGAAAGTTGTGTATTCCTTCAAGGATGAAGTTGTACCTAAAAAGGTCATGAGTCTAGTGAAGAAGCTAGAATTCAAACTACTGGATCCAAAGAAGCCTGAAGAAGTGGATAAGAAGAACGAGCCAAATTATTGCCCACACTACCGGTTGCTTGGACACACTATTGAAAAATGCTTCATCTTTAGAGACTGGCTTGAGAAGAAACTCAAGGAAGAGAATATAAAAATCCTAATGGAGTATTTGAGAGAACCTGAAAAAAGTTTCATAAACATGATATCGGCCGAGCTAATCTCCCCAATCAATCTGTATACTGGAACAGATGGATGGAGTACAACTTGGGATGAACTCAAGAGGGTCCTTAATTACATACAGGATTCATCAAAGCAAGATTCAATGAATACTGATGAAGGATGGAATGAAGTTTGGAGCAGATCATCCAAGAAGATACTAAACAAGATCCAGTCTGCATAAAAACAAGCCTCTATTCAGAGTCCGCAAAATATCAAGCCCGAGATAAAGATTTCGCCAGGAGATCCGTCATTGTCAAGAACAAAGAACAAGAAGAATAAAAGTGTCACTGCAAAGATTGATAGCACGTGGGGTAGGATAAGGCCTGCCTCTACTAGATTGGTTGTCTCAGATTTGAGGAAGAAAATCCTCGAACACCTGACTTTATATGATTATCTTTTTGTCCCTTCGGGATCTTATGAATATAATGATTGTGATTTCGGCTACATTTTAACTGTTTTTGGTGATAACGTAACTGATTACGACCGATCTAGCTTCAATCTCAATTCCTAAAGCGATCCACAAATCGTACTCAAGTCTGATGAACTCGTTGTCAAGTCCAAAAAAGACATCAATAATACCGCTTACGATAACACCGTTAACGAAGAGCCAATTCTCGAGCATCATGGTACACCGCTTGCCATCAACTTAGATCTTTCCGAAAAAGAGGAAAAGACACCAAAAGATTCAACAATGATATCTCAAGAAGAAGAAATCACAAAAGTTAACTTAAGGAGCGGAAAAGTGTTACCACTAAGAATAGCTCCAACAAACAAAGAGAAACATATAATGACTCGAGAAGAGATACCCCCACCTCCACCAGTGGAAGAACCACATGATCAAGATAAAATTATAGGATCATGCAAAGTAGACAACAGCGTGCTAACTCATCTTAGGAAGTTGTCGGCCCGATCAAGCATCTACGATGCTCTGATCCTATCAAACGAAATGAGTAAGTCTCTGGTTACAGCTTTGCTTGACCTAAAAATTTGCTTAGCTCAGTTGGCCAGCACATCCACCAGCACATCCACAGATGCCACAGATGAAGTTTGCTCGTTGAAATAACAGTCAGGGGTAACCTTCACAGATGAAAACGTGTTGCTCGGTACCGCCGACCACAACTGTCCACTCTACATCTCCCTCAACATCGATAGATTTGTGTTATCCAGAGTTTTAGTGGATCCTGGAGCATCTCTTAACTTGATGAGCCTACGGACATTAGCCTATTTGGATATTGAAGCTCAAGAGAGTACGGCCAATAAGATGATGTTAAGAGGATTCAACAAAAATGGAGAAAGAGCCCTCAGATATTTACATTACTTACCAATTACATTACTTATGAGAACTCGTGACAACCGCTAAATTTCATATCATCGACGCTGAGACCTCTTTTAATGCTCTATTGGGTCGATCATGGATTCTTGAGCACAATATGGTTCCATCATCTCTACACCAGTGCATCAAATACCACAAAGATGGTCAAGAGAACAAAGATGGTCAAGAGCTACAACTATTTTCAATGCATGAAGTTGGTAACTATTTTCAA
>NW_018237731.1:183916-230569 GCF_001263595.1 Phalaenopsis equestris | reverse complement strand
CTCCAAAGAAGACTATCTTCTCATCTTCTCACGTGAGATTCTGACAAACAAAGATGAAGATTCAGAAGAATCACAAAAAGGAGGTCATTCAACTTTGCTTCAGCAATCTTTCACCACTCCTTTACAACGAGATGGCAAATGGCCTTTTAGTTCGGGCACCCAAGGTCGATGCCGGGGAAGTGGACGAGGAAGGATCAATTTAATCGTTGAATGAACTAGGCCAACTATTAACATTGGTGATGAAGATAGTTCTGAAAATGAGATAATGATGACAAGACGGAAGAGACCTCAGTACGAGATATCTCTAGAACATACAGAAAAGAATAAATATGAAACAATATATGATCGGATAAACCACTATGTGAATGCTATGACCCTCACTCTGATTCTCCCTCAAAAGGTCGAGAGTTTAGTAGTGCAGGAAGTCTATAGTGTTGGTTCAAAACCGATCAAATTTTAGCTTGCTTCTACCTCTACTAAGCTTGAAAAACATGTAAATTTGGATGATGATTCTAATGAATTAATGAAATTGCCTTTTGGTTACTTCTCGCCTTGTGTTCAAAAGTTAATTCAACAGGACACTTACCAAAAGAAATGCCAAAAGATAAATTTCATCTTTTTGAAAAATTATGGAATGGTAAAAGTTGAACTCCAAATTCAAAAGAGGGTCTCGGATTTGGTACAGTCAGACCAGTCGATGATTCTGAATTTTGTATGGTTGTTACTGGTAAGTCAGAAGAGGATTGCCTCGACATAGAGGATGACTCTGCTGATCAACCAATAGAAGATGCTCCACCAGAATTTGAGATGGAAATTAAATCTACTGTTGATGAATTGAAAGAGATTAACCTCGGGACTGAAAAACAACCTCAACCTACCTTTATAAGTTTTCTACTTAATGACAAAGAATCTGTAGAATTGTTCAAACTATTAATAGAATTTAAAGATTGCTTCGCATGGGCTACGATGAAATGCTAGGGACTGTCAGCAGAGGTTGCAGTTCATAAACCGAGGTGAAGAAATTAATAGACGCTAACTTTGTTAAAGAAGAGCAATACCCCACGTGGTTAGCCAACATCGTACCTATTAAGAAGAAAAATGGACAGATACGTGTGTGTGTCGACTTCAGAGAATTGAACAAGGCATGTCCAAAAGACGAGTTTCCACTACCTACACGAGTGATGATGATGGATATCGCTTCAACACATGAAATTTTCTCCTTCATGGGCGGATCATCGGGATACAACCAAATTAAGATGGCTCCTGAGGATGCAGCACTTACATCCTTCAAAATACCGATTGGAATTTTCTACTACACAGTGATGTCGTTCGGCCTAAAGAACGCAGGAGTAACATATCAGCTTGCAATGATGAAGATTTTTGACAACTTCATTTACAATCAAGTAGAATGCTACGTGGATGATTTGGTCATCAAAAGTAAACGGAAAGTCATCAAAAGTAAACGTGGTCATCAAAAGTAAACGGAAAATAGACCATTTATATGATTTGAGGATCGTGTTTGAACGGTTATGATGATATGACATCAAAATGAATCTCTTAAAGTGCGCCTTTGACGTTACCTCCAGGAAATTTCTAGGATTTGTTGTCCGTCATCATGGAATCGAGATCCACTCGGATAAGACTAAAGCTATCTTAGAAATGCTTCCCCCTAAAATCTTGAAACAATTGTGTTTCTTCCAAGGGAAGTTAGCATATCTGAGATGCTTTATTTCTAATCTCTCAGGTAGGTGTCAGCCTTTCTTGACATTAATTAAAAAGGATACCAAATTTATTTGGGAAGAGAAATGCCAGTGGGCCTTTGAGGACGTTAAACTGTATTTAACGACACCTTTTGTCTTAGCAGCCCCTATCCCAGGGAAACCATTGATGCTTTATACCGCGGCTTTAAATGACTCTCTTGGAGCACTCTTAGCCCATGTCAATAATGAGGGTAAAGAAAATGCACTGTACTACCTGAGTCGTTGGCTAATACTGACGAAGATAAGGTATCCACCTATTGAAAACCTATTGAAAAGCATTGTCTAGCGATTGTCTAGCGTTAATTTTTGCTACCCAAAAGCTTAGACATTACATGCTTTCTGATAAGATTACCCTTATCTTGAAAGTTAATCCATTGCAATATCTGATGACCCGACCAACACTCTACAGACGTCTAGGAAGATGGTCAATGATGTTATTGTAATTTGATATAACTTTTGATCCCCTTCGTGCTATAAAGGGACAGATACTAGCAACTAGCAGTCTTTCTCACTGCGCGCCCACTGCCAGCTGGGTCCTCTCTCAACGACGACTTACCTGACGAGCAAATATTACAAATGGAACTTCGTCAACCAGAAAAGACAAAGGATCAGACACAGGTATACTAGGCAAAGCAGGGGTCTGTTTGATCTTTATCACACCATATAAGGGTATGTTGAATAAGGGTATGTTGTAAGGGTATGTTGAGGTTTTCATACCACTTGATAGAGTCGTGCACCAACAATGAAGAAAAATATGAAGCTTTAATCATCGGGTTGGAAATGGAAATCTCAATGGATATAACAAATATTGCCATTTATGGGGACTCCCAACTCTTCATTCAGCAAGTCGTCGGACAATACAAAATTTTGAAACCAAGATTAGTAGAATACCATCAGTACACGATGAAGCTCTTAGAGTAGATTCCTGATGTAACTTTCTATCGAATTCTTAAGGGAGATAATGCCCACGTCAACGCTCTAGCAAAACTTGCTAAGGAAATGACATGTCCCCCAAAGTATTCCATTGAAGTCACAGTGCAGGGAAGACGAATCTTGTCTCGAATTGACTTTGAAACTCTACACAAGCTTGGAAAAAAAAATGATAAATACATTTGCAGACATCAACAAAGACTGGCGCAAGCCATTAATAGAATATTTACATACTGGAAAGCTGCCATAAAATAAGTCTGAGGCGCACCACATCATAAGGAGGGCCATATCTTACGCCCTGGTGGGAAACATTCTCTACAGAAGATCGTTCGACCAAATGTGGTTACAGTGTTTGAACAGAGTCGAAGCACAGAATACTGTTAAAGAAGAACATGACGGATTGTGTGGCGCTCACCAGTCAGGGCAGAAAATGAAAATAAAGATCAAAAGACTCAGGTATTATTGGCCACCGATGATGTCTGATTGCATGGATACAGCCAGCCTTTGAATGTGCTAAACCCAACTGTTGTCTCATGGCCATTCGAGTGTTTGGGCATGGATATAATAGGTCTGATAAACCCTCCATCTTTCAAAGGACACATGTTTATACATGCTGCTACAGATTACTTCTCCAAATGGGCAAAGGCAGTACCGTTACGTGAGGTTACGACACAGCACGTCCTTCAATTTTTTAAAAGCCAAGTTGTCTACCGTTTCAGAGTACTGTGAAGAATAATTTCTGACAATGGCACAGCTTTCAGAAGAACGAAGATCAATAATTTTGTCAAAAGAATTTTGTCAAAAGACATGAAGACATGGGATAGATTGGAGATACTCTACGATTTACTATCCCAGAGCAAATGGTCTGGCTGAGGCTTTCAACAAAACACTTGTATAGATTTTAAAACACTGGATGAAAACAAAAGGAAGGGATTGGCACAAGAAACTATTAGAAGCCTTGTGGGCTTACCGGATGACTTTCAGGACTCCCACTTAGTGTACACCTTATATGCTCGTGTATGGGGCCAAGGTCGTGCTACCGCTAAAAGTCCAGACACCATCTCTCAGAGTTCTAACCAACTCACAATGGAATGAAGTGCAAAACTCATACTTGAAGAACTGGAGAGTCTTGAGGGAAAATGACTAAAAGCACAACAACATTTGGAGCTTTTCCAGGAGAAGATGGTACAAGCCCATGACAAATTGGTCTGGCCAAGGATATTCAAAGTTGGTGACCTCGTACTTGTGCTCAAAAGGCCTATTCTTGCACACCACAAAATAGGTGGAAAATTCAAGCCAACTTGGGAGGGACCATTTGTCATTGAAAAGGTCTACATAGGAGGAGCCTACCAATTAGCAGTTAGTGGACTTCCAGGGCGAAAGACCCATGTTACCAATAAACGGACAATATCTGAAAACTTATTACACAACTTGACGACTAACATATTACTCAACCTGATGTCGCTTTCCTCTGCTTGCTTTGAAACTTTGAAACTTTGATTGTTTTAGGGTTATCTATGTGGCCAAATGTCTATGATCGGGTCCAAATCTTGTAATTAACCTCAATATAATGAAAATTTTGAGAAAGAAATTTTAAACTTCAAATTTACTTCTTTCCACTATTAAGTATAATGTTCTACTAAATTTAACAAAACTCATACATAAGATAAACAATTCATTGCACCAAAACAAACTAAAATGTACTTTAATAAATACTTTATTTTGTTCTTATTCATACCAAGTTTCGTCTCACTGACGTTTTTCCTATCATCTGCAAAAAAATGTCGGTATAGAGGTTGATCTTTGCTTCCAGGATGGCTGCAACCTCGCATTAAATAAGTAGATGGTGTCGCGGGGCGGTACCATAGACTTCAACATGGATTTCAACCAGGTTGACATGGACTATGAAGGTCCTCTAATGGATGTAGCCAGCTGCAAAGAGAAAGAAGGATTGCCTTCACTACTAAGGGTGACCGCTAGAGATAATGTATCACACAAGGGCAAGAACGTGATAGCAGAGTGAGATCCAATGGAAGGGCCCAGCCATCTGCCCTCCATGGTAGCTACACATGTTGGAGGCTTAATAGCCACCAATAACAGAAAACTGCCAAGCACTCCACTTCGCACAACGCAATGCAGGAATGTCAGCCGCAAGAAGCAGAGAGCTTTTCTACGACAAGAACACAAACGTCAAAGAGAGACGAACAACTTGCTCACCCCTATTCCTGAGGGGCATATTTATGATCCAGACCTGAAATAAACTTCTGCTAGCTTTCCCACCACGGATGAAGAGCCAAGATTTGTGACAGAGTCAAATACACTTTCAGTTTCAAATGTTTTGTGCGGGGGTTGCTCAAAGTGCAGCGTTGAAATACCGGCCGGGACATCAGCCACAGACGCATTTGTAGAATACCTGGATTACAATGTTCTGCATCTACAGCCTTTCATTACATTGGAAGAGTATAATTCAAGCACCAACGAGTCTCAGACTTTGGATTTCATGATGGATGAACCATATGTCCCACTCGGGACAGATCAATATGTACCATGGAGCCCAGGGTCGTACATCCCGTTAGAGGCCGAGTCTCATGCTCTAGATCAACCAACACCAATTTGGGTTCCCACGGATGCTCGAAGGAAGGAACGCCCGCGACAGCTGCCAACCCCTGGTATAGTGGAATACTACAAGATAAGCAAAGTAAATAAAAGAGAATTTGAGTTTTATGAAGAAGTTCAGGGAAAGGTCATCAACATATTGGAAGGTCTGGAGCTATACACCAGGGTTTTCTCCGAGACTAATGAAAGAAGCATTCTGGACTGTATGCATGTGTCGTCTCACTTAGACGAGTCAATAGGATCAAATCCAAAGTGATTCGGTTGAGTCTAGGCTGTGATCTTAGGGTTGTAGTGTGGACGATCATGGGATCACTCTATCGGGGATGATGACGGGGAGCCATCCGATCGTGCGTGTATCAGATAGACGGATGAGATCGAGCAAGACAACGCTTCGGGACATAAACCGCGGGCCGAGTCAGCAGCTACGTGAACGGCAGAGTCGAACCAGAGTATGCCACGCGTGCCTTCAGAACTGCCTAGGATCTAGTTAGCACGCGCTGTTTAAATAGATAAATAGGGCTTTTTCCTATTTATTTAAATACTCCTAACATAGAAAATTCATATCATTGTGTAAAAAAATCTGTGTAGAAAAATCACAAAAATAAAATAAAAATACCCTCTTGCTCAGTGAATAGAGGAAAATAATGTGAAAAAAATTTCAAGTCCATTTGATGCATATTTTATTTTTAATTAATTAAACACTATTTTAAATTATTTGATTCTCCATGCATATTGACACATCACCTTGGCTTAAAATTTTGGCATGTTGTAGCCTCTATCAAACGAAACATTCTCTGATTTTTCCAAACTTAGAGGAGATCCCTAAACATAGATCCATATTTTTCAAATTTTTACACATTATTTCCTTAAAATAATCATGGAAATTAGCATGTTAATTAGAAAATTCCAGAAAAAATTGGGAAGGTCGACCATGACGAGAGAAACTTTTAGAAATAATTTCATGGGTCAAGTCATTTAAAATACACCTAATTATACACCTAATTTTCACAAACCACACCTAATTTTCACAAACCTTAAATCATTAAGTTAATTAATTTTGAAAAATATAAACATGTAAATGACTTGATTTTTGATATTTGTCGTGGCTTCTAATCTAAAGAACTCACCATAAAAATTTCAAAATATTTTGAGTACATTTGATAACTTAAATTGATTTTTTAAAGATAAACATCATTTTTGCAATTTAATTGATTTTTTAAATTTAAAATATTACTCAAAAATTTTAAAAAACTTATTTTTAAGTTCTCTATGATCAGGGGCATTTTGTAAAAATAAAATGATATTTAAAATAAAAACTTAATTTTTAATATTTAAATAATTAAAAATCCCTAAAGATCACAAAAATAATAAAACTCATAAAAATGTTCTAAATTACTTCCTAATCACTTAGGGACAATTAGAATATTTTTTGTGATTTTTTAAATAAATTTATTGAATTTTAAAGCATAAAAATAATTTTTAATAGGCTAAAAACTTGTTTTAACTAAAATAATTCCAATAAATAAAATAAAATTCAAAAAAATATAAAATCATTTTCTCTGAGTTTTTTGACCTTAGGGAGACTTTTCAAAAATACAAAACTTAATCTTCCCCATTTAAAATATTTTATATTTAATAAATACCACAAAATTTAAAGTAATTCTTAAAATTTAAATAAAATTCAAAAAATCATGAAATTTGGAAAAGATTTCACTAGTCTAGTTCTACCTTGAGTAAAAATTTCAAGGTATTTGGATTTACCTTGGTCAAGTTATGAATTATCTTTGAAAAATCCTATTTTTGCATGAAAATAATTATGTAAATTAAATCAAATTTTGAAAAATCACATTTTCCCTTCTGATGTCTTAATTGACCTATGAATGAAATAGGATAAAAATTTCAAAGTCATTTGGATTGAATTTGACAATTGGAGTCATTTGGATTGAATTTGACAAATTATGAAGTGATAGAGTCTTAGGGGCAAATGTGTAATTTTGGAAAATTAGCCTTAATTAACATTTAGGCTTAATTTAAGGAGGGAAATGGGTAACCTCTTATCTTAATCAACTTATCTGATGTTTGAAACACAAGGGGTTAATTGGTAGAAACCAATCTCACTTTCTTAATTGAAAAAGGTAAGTTAATAAATTTCTAAATTATTAAAATTTGGAAGTTTATTAAAATAAATTGAATCTAGGACTTATGGGTATGACTTTTGAAGTCAATAATTAATCAATTTAATACCCTTATTTTGATGTTCAAATTAAATCCAAATCCTGAATCATGATCACCTAAAGCTTGATCTTTTCAAAGCTAATTACGCCATTTTCAAAGCTAATTAAGACACTCACTTAGGTCTTAAGGGCTTAGTGGTGACTTAGGCTAAATCAACTTTCATTTAAATGAGGATCAGAAAAGTAAATATCATTGAAAATTAAAACATCTTTCAAACACTACAAGCCCAATTAAAGATCAAAATTTGGCTAAGTGTTCGAACAACACTAACTTGCCTCTTTAAGGATCTTCTCCCACATAATTCTTAAATTGAATCACGTGATAACTAATCTATTCTTAGTGATATTTAAAACATCAATGTTCACTGAGCATTAAGGGTATTTACAAGATGACTTATTAAACAACATAATAAGTTTAAAATAACTCGAGATTTTTCACCAGGTAGCGAGAGAGTAGCACGAACCTACTTCTTTCTCTGGATCTGTTGGATATCTTGAAGATCTACTAAACATAATATGTTTTGCTTGACAAAATCATCCTTAATTAAATTCCTAAGGACCAACCAAGATATGACATAGGGTTAGGAAAACTACCAAAACCTGACCTTTTGCCTCTATAAAATCTGCCCTGACATGCATTTTGAGTTTTAGGTGGTGGAACGAGAAAACTCGCCAGGTACGCTTTTACCGTTTTCAGCGTTGTCTTTCTTGTACTTTCATACTGTACTCTTATACCTACAAATTTGCAAGATAAACAAAGATACTACCCTGCATGAAAACTAAAACTATCAGGATAGCCACAAAACTAAAACCAAAATCAAAACTAAAATCAACCAAGATAAACCACCCCCACCCCCCCCGCCACAACATTAAAAATATAAAAAAACTCAAAATCTAATCACAAACATCACATAAAACAACAGCTTCAACTAAATTAAGATGTATTTATTGGATGATTGAGAATTCCTCGGATGAGGTAACCTACGGTTGCTAACGAGGCTTCCCACGATTTATATGAAATTATGGAACTCATTAAGTTGAATTTAGTAAGTTTATTTGGACTAAGTGAATCCAATAGAAAACAGTGATGTCGGAACGAGGGAATCGTGGGATCCTAACCGGTGTTGCTCTATTCAACTTTAACATACCCCCATAAAATTTAAAGAACTTCAACCATAAGGCCACCTGATTTGACATTATAACTTGACACACTAGAAAACTCAAACTCTTCGCTGTAAGGAGCTTGAAGCTAGCATGGTGGGCAGCACGGCCATCTTCAACAGCAAAACCTGTCTTCCCCAATTAAACCCAATCTTCCTTTTTTAGACTTAAACAACAAAGCCATAGGACTTTGAGGTTGCTTGCTTATGCAACGTAAATCTTTACCTTATCTTTAGGCTTTTGTATAGCCTTTTCATACAATATAAGCCCTAACTCTTCTTAGGATTATGAGATTGTCATTTGTCACGACCTAAATCCTCACATCTTCAAGGCTATTTGTGTGATCATTTTACACGAATGTAAGCCTTAACTAATAAAATTGGCCAGATAAAACACATAAACATTTCTCCTCAAAACTGAAGCCAAACATTAGCATAGCTTGGGAATTCACCGAAGTTCTCCTCCAGATCTATGACATCCTCAGGCAACCCCTAGTTTTCTCCCTTTGGATTCCATAAAAATATACCAAACTTAACCCTTTCTCACCACACCTCTACGTTCGATCTCATTGAAGAGTCCTATCCTTTGAAATTCTTTGAAGACAATATTTCTTGATTTTTATCGAGAGTCTTCTTAGGTGATTTTGGTCATTTAAGAAGTAATTAACTAGAGGGACTTGCCCTTATAGGAAGCATGTCCGAACCCAACTTAATATAAACCCTATTTAATTCTTTATATTAAATAGAGGAACTTGTCGGCAAATACAAAGGTTTCACATACCAAACGAATGTCATATATTCCTTAGTTTATTTGATCGAGCCTCATCCTCAAGTCTTGTGTTTATCCTTTGGGATAGATACAGGATTTGAGGTACAGTGCTCTTTCATTTAAACTATAAAAAATATGGGGTCAGTTAGATTTCATACTTTTCTAAACATCAATTTTCTTCCAAGGCGGGCAACGAGATTTTGATTCCGGTGACCGACAACTTCTTAAGGGCAACTTCACAAACCAAAAATAGAGCCGATAGGTTTCTTCCAATGGGCTGACAGTCCTACATATTACACTGCCAGCAGTCATGAGAATCCGTTGTTTTCTTAGGTTGATAGTGCAGATGATGACAGACGTAGCCAGAGTTTGAAATTAAATATTTTAATATTTCTCATTGTTGTTGTAATTTTCTTTGTCCTTTTTTTATTTCTTCTAGTACTCACAAGAGTGTGAGAACTATATGTCATCTTCTGGAATATATCTGTGATGATTGTATGCTTCTGCACTATATATTTTCGTACTACCAATAAGCTATTCTGATAAGATGCCCCAAACAGTTTTATCAGACAAGGGCAGGAATTTCATTTAACCACCAATAAGCTAATATGTATAAGCTGCTCCAAATAGCAAGCCAGATTATTCTGATAATCTACAGATTATCATATTATCAGAATAATCTGCTTATCAACATATTATAAAATAAACAACAGCTGTACCAGATAGATCCTTAGGGTCTATTTGGCGCAACATATTGCTGCATCCGACATTTTCAGAATGTCGTTCGCTTGTTTGGTTCGCGCGCTGGATCTAGTGGTGGGAAAACGCGTGTAATTTTCTCTTAAAAAAACCCTCGATCGTTCGCCGCTCTCCGAGCCCCACATTTTTTATATAGGGTTAGCTTATTACCCTCAGCCCCTCAATCCCGCTCCTCTGTCGTTGCCCTAGCTCTGCGATCAAGCGCTTCTGTGCTCGGCCTATGATATCATGCACTCTTCCTCTCCCCCATTTCTCATTTGTTAGGTTGTGGATTGATAGGTACCGATTCTTAACCTCCTTGCATTTTCTTGAAAGTTTTACGAGAGCTTTGTTCTTGGATCGAGAGGTACCGAGTGTCGTCCTCCTCGCATTTTTTGAGTGTTATCATTTAAAAGTTTTTATTCCTATCTCCAGCAAAGAAATTGATTTTTTGTGGATGTTTTGCTAGTATTGCAATGGATTTTTTTTGATAGATTTTTTCATCAATTTTTCTCGCATTTTCTTAGTGCCAGTTGGTGAAAGCCATAAGATTCATGAGCATTATATGCTTTTCTGATATTTGATGACTGCAAAATTGATTTTTGATGGATGGTGGGTTTTGTGATATTTATCAGGTTGGTAGAATCATGAATATTTCTGCTCTGCTTATGATTTCTCGTTAGTATTGGGAAATGAATAATGTGGAAATTACTCATATTATGAGGCATATGAATTGGGATGTTTTGTTATTTATTTTATTAGTTAAAATTTATAGTTTCTCTTACTTCTGAATGTTAGGAATGGCAGGGAAATATTGGAATGCAGAAATGTTTCTTTTGTGTTTCTTTTGATGGATGTTTCTTTTGATGGAATTGTTAGCTACAAAAAAACACATGTTAATGGCTTCCGTGATATTTCTGCTCATATATTCTCGTTGTGCTTTACAATATATAGTGGGGAAAGCTTGGTAATGTTGTTTGAAAGGCTGGTCGAATTTTAGTTATTGGTATGGAGCTTGTTTATTTGAGAGCATGCTTTAGTAAGCTTACATATTTTAGAGTTTAATCGTAGCTATGTAATCTTACAGATTTGCTTAATAAAACTTTCATGGATTACCTTCTGTGCATGTAGGTCATTGGCCGAACCACATAAATCTCTCGTTTATCATTTTTTTTTGTAAAATGGAACGTTATAGAAATGATGTTGGTTGTCGATGTTTATTTATAATATGTTATTTTTTTTTTAAATTGCAAAATTTAATTTCATAACTTATGGAATTGATATGGATGACAGTGGGCTATTTTTTTACTCATTTAGCAAATACTTATTTCTTTTATTCCTTAGAATTCAATGTCTAAGACGTCTGAAAGGGGTCCCTCCGCAATGTGAGGTAAAAAAGTTACCAATATATTTTGCGATCTATGTATTAAGAAAGTTCAACTGGGGAACAGGCCAACTACGTATTTTAATAAGGAGGTTTGGCAAAGTATTGCTAAAAGGTTTAAAGAACTGACTGGAAGAGATTATGACAAGCTTAAATTCAAAAATAAATGGAACCAATTGAAGAAAGAATGGAAAATATGAAAGGAGCTGAAACGTGGCTCTACCGGATTGGGTTGGGATTCCCTTAAACGAATTATCAATGCTCCAGATTACTGCTAGGTTGAAAGATTGGAGGTACTAAATACAAATTCCTTTTGTTAATTTCATTATTTTGTAGTTAATGCCTAAACCCCTCTAATAAATGTTATATATTGCAGGTAATGCCGACAACCAAAAAATATAGGTAGTGCGGAATTGAGCCAAAGTTCAAGGAAAAACTGGACATAATGTTTAAGGGGGTTGTCGCGACTGGAAAAAATTCATTCAACCCAAGTGAAATGGGATTTTTAGGAATACCAGATGACTTACCACCTGAACAGGTCATAGCTGATGAAAAAGGGCCTAGTATTAACTAAAAGGAGATTAGTGAGTCCAGTTCCATGTCCAAGAGTCTTAGGCTTGGCAGGAGGACGAATGAGAAGGATAGTTTCTTGAAAAGCTCATTTCATGAACTAATTATTGCTTTTTTAGCTCCACCTCCCCTAGACAACACCATCTGAGATTGTGTTGCCATTTTGGAAACTATTCCAGAAGTAGCTGTTGATATACGCTTTCAAACAAAATGTATTAAAAAACTTGAAGAACCTACTCGTAGGCAAATGTTCATGCCCATACGCCCGAGCTGCACCTTGAATATTTACGTGTTTTAGTAGAAGAATGAGACTATTTTGTAAAAACCTGTCAGTAGATGGTTTTCATTTTATGTACTTCATTTCCGGATGCTTTGTATTACATTTGTTGTACTTCATTTCCTGATGCTTGGTATTTCATTTTATGTACTTCATTTTTCTGGATGTTATGTATTTTATTTATGTCATTTTCCATATGCTTTCTTCACTATATGTATTTCATACTAATGTTTCATTATGTTGTCATAACTTTTTCATAAATTATTTCATCCTATAACCTTAGGATGGATCCACTACGAGAACGTCGTAAAAGAATGGCATGGGTTGCAGCAATAACGATATTATTGTTTGAATATTACTACTCCAGCACTAGACGAATACCACGCATGACGTCCTCATATGTTGAGGACAAATGGGTGGGTGAGATGCTTGCTGGACATCCAATAAGGTTCAACAACATTTTTTGAATGAGTGCACCCATTTTTATGGTTCTTCTATATGACTTATGTTGTAACCACGACCTCCAAGGTTCTTCTAGAACGACCACAACAGAGGTCATGGCTATAACATTATATATTCTCTCACAGAATGAATCAGTTAGAGGAGCTATGGAGCAATTTCAGCATTCCTCGAAAACAATTAGTCAATACTTCTACAAAGGTTCACAATCACTTGTGAGCTTAGCAGCGCAAACCATTAAGTCATCCGATCCATCGTTCACAACTATTCCTGAAAAAATTTCAAATGAACCCCGTTACATGTCGTATTTCAAAGTAAGTTTGATTAGTTTGTTAATTTTAGTTCAACACCTATGGAATTGCTAACTATGAGTTATAGAACTGCACTGGAGCAATCGGTGGTACGCATGTGGATGCCCGACTACCAAGTCATAAAAGGATTGTGTATATTGGGCGGAGTGGTAAAACTACAAAAATGTGAAGGCAGTGTGTGACTTCAACGTGTACTTTACATTTGTAATGACAGGATGGGAAAGAAGTGCACATAATAGTCGTCTTTTTTCCTATGCAACCAAGAATAGAACACAATGTTTCCCTCACCCACCCCCAGGTTTGTTCATCTTAATTAAACATCTTGTTAACTATTTTAATTATTTTTAATTAATATTGTCTTTCATAATAGGGAAGTATTATTTGGTAGATGTTGGGTATCTGATGCTACGGGGCTACCTGAAGCCCCATCGAGACACCAGATACCATATTCCTGATTTTGAGCGGGCAAGTGACACGATTCATGGCAGAAAAGAAATGTTTAATAAATGACACTCCTCTTTACGAAGGTTATTGAAAGAACATTTGGAGTGTGGAAGAAGAAATGGGTTATCCTACGTGATATGCCTTCGTATTCATTTTGGAAATCGATGCATATTGTGGTGGCCACTATGGCACTTCAAAACTTCATCAAACGACATCCCTCTCATTCAGATACGGACTTCAATATTGCTGATGATGATCCAGTTATTGACTCCCTAGAACCTTCAGGATCTCTAGCTGATAATGAGATCAATTCTACTGAATATGAAACTCAGGGCGGTGAGGGTGCAGCCAAGATGGAAGCTCTGAGGGAGTCTATAGTAGATGCTATATATGGAAGCTAATCCAAAAAGTCTTTCTTTTCTTTGTATATATGCAGATCAATTTTTATGTGTATTTTATTTTATTTGGAAAAGTTCTGACATTCATTATATATCCTCGGAAACAATTAGTCAATACTTCTACAAAGGTTCACAATCATTTTTGAGCTTAGCAGCGCAAACCATTAAGTCATCGGATCCATCTTTCACAACTATTCCTGAAAAAATTTAAAATGATCCTCGTTACATGTTGTATTTCAAAGTAAGTTTTATTAGTTTGTTACTTTTAGTTCAATACCTATGGAATTGCTAACTATGAGTTATAGGACTACACTGGAGCAATTAATGGTACGCATGAGGATGCCCGACTACCAAGTCATAAAAGGATTGTGTATATTAGTTGGAGTGATAAAACTACTAAAATGTGAAGGCAGTGTGTGACTTCAACGTGTACTTCACATTTGTAATGACGGGATGGGAAGGAAGTGCACATAACAGTCGTCTTTTTTCCTATGCAACCAGGAATAGAACATAATAGGAATCGAACACAGTGTTTCCCTCAGCCACCTCTAGGTTTGTTCATCTTAATTAAACATCTTGTTAACTATTTTAATTATTTTTAATTAATATTGTCTTTCATAATAGGGAAGTATTATTTGGTAGATGTTGGGTATCTGATTCTACGGGGCTACCTGAAGCCCCATCCAGACACTAGATACCATATTCCTGATTTTGAGCGAGCAAGTGACATGATTCATGGCAGAAAAGAAATGAAATGTTTAACAAATGTTTAACAAATGACACTCCTCTTTACGGGGGTTATTGAAAGAACATTTGGAGTGTGGAAGAAGAAATGGGTTATCCTACGTGATATGCCCTCGTATTCATTCCGGAAACCGATGCATATTGTGGTGGCCACTGTCGCACCTCACAACTTCATCGAACGACCTCCCTCTCATTCAGATACAGACTTCAATTTTGCTGATGATGATCAAATTATCGACTCCCTAGAACCTTCAGGATCTCTAGCTGATAATGAGATCAAGTCTACTGAATCTGAGACTCAGGACGGTGAGGGTACAGCCAAGATAGATGC
The DNA here is from genome assembly GCF_001263595.1 of Phalaenopsis equestris. NCBI lineage: Eukaryota > Viridiplantae > Streptophyta > Magnoliopsida > Asparagales > Orchidaceae > Phalaenopsis > Phalaenopsis equestris. Next base: position 215,444 of record NW_018237731.1, on the reverse strand, counting down.
TCTGAGGGAGTCTATAGCAGATGCTATATATGGAAGCTAATCCAACAATAATCCAACAAGTCTTTCAAGTCTTTCTTTTCTTCGTATATATGCAGATCAATTTTTATGTGTATTTTATTTTTTTGGGAAAAGTTCTGACATTCATTTTTTTTTCGCGGTTATACAAACATGACTTCTAGGATATCAGTTACAGACAGAGGTATTTTGTGTTATTATGGACTACCGTCTCAGTTGCTCACGTCACGTCAGTCTCATAGCTTTGGGAGGCAGTTCTAATGTTGTGTCAAAGGTGTTCCAACTCGTTGCGGTTTCTTCCGGTTTTTCTTCCGTTGGGCTGACAGTCCCACATATTACACTGCCAGCAGTCATGGGAAGCATACGTTTTCCCAGATTGATCATGCAGATGAGGACAGACGTAGCCTGATATTGAAATTAAATATTTTAATATTTCTCATTTTAGTTGTACATGTCTTTGTCATTTTTTTATTTCTTCTGGTACTCACGAGTGTAAAAACTATATGTCATCTTTTGGAGCTAATCTGTGATGATTGTATGTTTCTGCACTATATGCTTCTATACTACCAATAAGCTATTCTGAAGAAACTGTCCAAATAGTTTTATCAGACAGAAGTAAAAATGTCATTTAACCACCAATAAGCTAATCTGAATAAGCTGCCTCAAACAGCAAGCCAGATTTTTCTGATAATCTGAAGATTTTCAGATTATCAGAATAATTTGTTTATCAGCAGATTATAAATAATCAACAGCTGCGTCAAACAGACCCTTAATAACTTTAAAAAAAAATGAAAAAAACAGAACGATCTGAGGCACATAGAAGGGTAATCTATTATTAAGACTCAAAAAGTACAATGATAAAAACCAAAGTATGGAACTATAACTAAAACAGTTTGCTCTCCCCGAAAGAGTTCTTTTTTAGTATGGTGTATATTCCTTGTACGAATATAAGGCCTCTTGGTTTTTGGTGGGTAGATGTTGAACCTTGCTGGGCATCCAATTATTGAACCAATATGGCGAGTTCATATGTTGCTTGGATGGAGAGCCTAGTTTGATCATGGCTCGATTAACCTAACCTCTTGTGCTCCATCTGGGTCTGTTTGTTATTGAAGTATATGATAATTATTATATTCTTAAGTTAATTTGCTATAATAAATAATGTTCTTAGGAGCTGTTTTGGAAGCCTACTGCAGTGCTTAAACCGCAATAAAAGGCTTTGCAGTGGTTCAAAGCTGCTGCATAAATCACTGTTAATGGTTTCCGCCACTACAAAATTTTGTGCCGGTTTTAAAACCAATGCGGAAAACCTAGAAGTTTACGGCGGTTTAAACATCCACAAGTAATGTTACGACGGCGGTTTAAACCCCTACCGTTTTAGTACTTGTTAGTTGCGATTTAAACCATCACTATTTTATAATTTTTTTTTTCTTAAATAGCTTGTTTTTTTACTTCACTTTATGAGTTGTGTTTGAAACTTGAAGCCACACAAAACTGAATTGAATAAATTTCTATGTAATACAAAAACTATTTCAAAAGTAGGTTCATACAAACAAAGTCATCATATTAAATGAAACGAAAAATAAAAAATTGTCTTTTAAAAACCTAACAGAGATAAGATTATATTTATATATATATATATATATAATTTCTATATAACATTTACCTATATACTACTCACTTATTACATATTTATATTTCTAACACCAAAACTTTGATTTTTACATTCATATGTATTTACATCTCTAACGCCTAAAATAAAATCTTATATAGGTTCAGCCTTTCTTCCGGACAAGCAAGCCGACAATTTTATACTCCACCGCTCTTTTTCTCCCGCAGCACTTCTAGCCCTCTCCTTGAGGAAAAAATATTGCATACGGACACCGCATGCAGAGATGCATGCGGTGTCCGATCTACACCATAGATCACGGTGATCTACGGTGACGATGTATTTTGGTGGCCCCACATTAAATTTTTAATTTTTTTTTTTTAAATTTAATTGCATCCTCACCGTAGATCACAATGATCTACGGTATAAATCGGACACCGCATGCATGCATTTCTGCATGCGATGTCCGTATGCAATAATTTTTCCTCCTTCAGATATATCAGCTAGCATGGGAGCTGCCTCCCGCATCTTCCCCCCGCTCGGCTTGAAAGAAACCACTCGCTCGGATCTGAAAAAGACGAATCGATTTTTGACCGGGCATCTACTTCCTATGCATGTACATATCTAACACTTACTTCTGCTATCTACATTTATACCACCCAAATCGTCTCCTGTTTTAAACAATACCACCTTTCTTAGCTTTTCAGAACTGAAATGCGCCAACTTCATGAAAACGTACGGTGGAATTTATGCAGAATATGATGTTTGGCTGTTAGAGATTTAAATGCACAGTAAATGGGATGAATATACGTAGATCCTCCTACACTGTATAGGTAATTAAAAGCAAACTAATAAATGTAAGTCTTACAATTTTACCAAAGAATATTCCTGGCATGTGGATGGCATGGTTACGAAGATTGCTTGTCCCAGAAATAAACTCAAAGTACTCTGAAGGTAAAAATATGTCTTGGGTGGGATGTATCTAAGTGTCCAATAATATGTGTAACTTCACAGATTGTGTAATTTCAATAATGTGTAAATTTCAGTTTTAGGTAAGAAGAAATGCATGTAAAAATTGAAATTTAGGTGTTAGATATGTAATTACACAGGAATTTTGTGGTATGCATCTAAATCTTCTTACTAATCTTTCGGGGAAACATACCAATGTGGCGCAAGAGAATGGCAACAGTTTCTTTAAGGTTATTTTCTATAATATTAACAAACTACAGAACTTGAATCAATTAATTCATACATGTTTTTGAAAAAGATAAGAAAAAACAAATCTCACTCACCAAAGCCAGGAGCTGTATTTATCATTAACATCACTAAGCTTATTCAGTTTTGCATGCCGACTCCTTTTCTTCCTATGTAAGGTTAAAATGAATAAAGTCTGCTAATAAACTTGAATATTGAAAATAGGATGTTGATGTGTACAAACAGCTTAGGGACTCACTTCGGCTTGAGGGGTGCTTCCCGTTAACGAGCTTTTGATTAGCTTCAAATCCTTCTTTGTAACCTCTACTTCTTCATCATTATATCATAAATTTTCCTACTGTTTTTAAATCCAAAAGTTAGATGAAAGGCAAGAGAGGAAAATAAGAAGGGCAAAGCAAGCAAACATTTTTAGAAACATTTAAAACACTGCACATAGCTCTTGAAAAATAAAATTATGAAAAGGACAAAGCTGATTGGGATACTTCCATTATATATAAAAGAATACATACCAATAACCAATCCACCCTTTTTGAATTCAAAAACAAATCAATGTATAAATGTAATATGGTATTATGGGAACAAGTGAAACATAAATAACAGTGAGAGCAAAGTGTTACTACAGAGTAGGTAAAATCAAGTTCAATTTCAAATCCAACAGGACTAGAGTAATTATATTCGGCTGAATTCGTGCGGATGGGCAACGGATCGCGATTTGTTAGTTTGGCTTTCGCGTCGCAGCTGTGGTTTTAAAATAATTAGTTAAAATGCAACCGCAAGTTTGACCCCGCAGTCCGCGTTTCTTCTGTCTCGACCGCGGGTTCAATTACCTAGTGGCCCCTCTTCTCATCTCTCTCAACCCCACTCCCTCTCCCACGATTCTTCTACCCTAGGTATCTCTCTCTCATGTATCTGTGGTTCGGATGGCTAGACATTGTATACGTTGGATATTTTCGGTTATGAGTGGTTGTTCTGGTGACCCTTATATTCTTCTCCCTCTCGCCTCTTTTCTTCTACTCGAATATTGTTGGCTTGTGCACTTTGAGCTCTGTGTGGTGGTGGAAGTCCTTCAGTTTTGTAGATTAAGTTCTTCGATTGGTGGCTATTGCTTTGAAGTTTATATTCTCTCCTCCCGCTCACTTCTCTTCTTCAGCTCGATTTGGCAGTTGTACGTATAACCAGCTCTGCGCGGCGTTCCCTCTTCTACCTGACTTCTCTGTTCTTCACCTCTTTTCTCTCTTCTTTGTGTGCTTGTACAGATTATGCTTGTTGGTTTAATATTTTTTTGCTCTTTTTTGGTGGTTTTCGAATTGATATGCTTGGTTATGTGGTTTTGATGCTTCATGTTGTATCCGTACGGGTTTTGGTTTATGTCTTTCATGCAAGGTTGGATGTATCCGAGCTTTGCACTTATTTATGGAAGTTTTGGTGTGTATCCTATTAGCAATGCTTCGAGCATCCTGTATGTGGCATGTTTCATTTCTTTTGTTGCTTATGCTGTGGGGAATTCAGATTTCTTTATGAATTTTAATTTTTTTAGTGGAAAGTTTGAAAAATGGATAGAATTTTGTGTTCAGTTTGTTAAAAATAATATTTTTAAGTGCTTTGCATGTGTTGAATATGGGTTGGAAACATGAATTTTGAATTTTAGTGGGAATTGCTATTTTCAATTTCGCTGGAATTTCAGTGGGAAAGTCAAATTTATATTTCTATTTTTGGTGGGAATTTCAGTGGGCATTTCACTGGAATTCCATGCTGAATTTATATACCACTGAAATAACGGGAATTTGTTGTTAGATTTTCATATTACTACTTTCAATTCCAGTGGAGGTAGTGGTGTAGGAAAGTTTGTGTAGTGTGGAGGTGGTGGTGTATAGTGTGGAGGTGTTGGTGAAGGGTTGTAGTGTGATGATGAGGTGGTGGAATGTGGATGTGAAGGAGGTGGTGTGGTTTGCGGATGTGTTGGTGTGTGGATGTGGAGGTGTTGGTGTGGTTTGTGGATTTTTTGGTTTCTGTTGTGGAGTTGGATTTTTGCTTCTAAAGTATAAAATATATTAGTATGATAGTTTTGTTACAAATAACATTACAATACAAGGGCAGAATGGTCATTTGTCTAGAAATAACTATAGCACAACTGTTTTTAAGCTATAAAAAATTAACAGACAGTCAATTTATTCGTAGCAGCTTATGTACAGAAACTTTCTATGACAGTCGTTGCACAACAACTTATTATTAAGCTTCCACCAGCCTAAATTGACCCTAAGAATAAGTCACAACAATGGTCTACAATAACCAATTTTTTATTCATAGCATATATTAAGAAGGAGAACTTTTATACTAACCAAATCATATTGTACCAATATAAGCCTATGAGAAGGGATCTGTGAAGGAGATGCGATCAGGAAGACCGAAAGGCTCTACGAACAAAGGAATAGGGATTTGAGTGTTATGTGTGTTAATATGAAAATTTAAGTGTGTGATATGTAATTAAATAATGATTATGTGCTATGTATGTTGAGAGAGAGCATGAAAGAGGGAGAGAGACGGAAAAAAGAAATACAGTTCGCACCTTAGATGATTCATTCTAATAAAAGCAACAACATCATGTCATTGGCCAACTTAAATTGAAACTTAAAAGCAACATTAAACCATAAGCTATCTTAAAAATAATCAAGCTAATCATAAATATAATCTCATATCCATTATTAATGGACATCAGCACTCTAGTTCATTGCATTTTAAAAGAAGTAAACTAACTTTCAAGTCATGTTAACATTAAAGAAAAAAAATTACAACTGCAATAACATTAATGCTATAACAAAGTATGACCCAACTATCTAGCTTCCACAAACTCAACAAATGTTTCATTTGTAATCTTCTATGGCTTTAATCTGAAAGAGGGTGTTTGTTATCTTCCTATAAATAAAGAATAGTTATGAAATTATGGAAAAATTAATGATCAAACTTAATTCAAATTTTTGTAATATTTGAATTTACCAATAGTATGTAAAGGATTTGGTGGTGGTTGTATTGTCTCAAGTCACTATCTAAAACCTCTCATCTTATCAAAAAATGAACGAAACTCTCACATATCATGCTTTATAGAGTGTATGTGATGTTCCAATCTAGCTACTCGGGCAAATTTACTGTTGTTGACCTCACTTTTAGTGAAGATCTTAAAATAACATCCATAGACCAAACACAACTTGAGGAATCTTAGGATTTAAGATTCTCAGACACACTTAAAAGACCTAAAATGATCATTGTGATCATTAAGATAAAGGGTCTACCAACATTGACTTCTTTGGACATACATGGGGTTATTAAAACCTTAAAAATTAAAATAACCCTTAAAGCACTCCTTTTGGAGCTTAACAATGACAATACGCTAAATGATCAGATCAGTGGTGACAAACTCTAATCTGGTCAAATTTTGACTTAATTGTCACCATAATGATCATAAAGTCAACATTGGTATTTAATTGATCCAATTGGTCAACTTTGACCAAAATAGTCAATTTTGGTCAAACTGGTCATTTTTTTTGTCAAACTGGTCAACTTTGGTTAATTTGGACCAATGAATCAGTTCAAACCCTAAAAATGCTCAAATTAGATTATTTGATCATTTTAAAACACCAAAATGATCAAACTGGACCATTTGGTCAACTGCAGACACCATTGACCAACTATTGGTCAAAATGACTAAGGGAACCTGCATGGTCACCACTTTGACCATTCGATCATTCATAAACCTAAACAACCACCATATGGTCAAGATAACACCATATGGTTAATCTGACCATTCTGATCAACTTTGGTCAACCTGGGTCAACCTTGGTTAAACCCAAGTCATACCACCAACCAAAGACCCTCATGACTAAACTAACCATGACATGGTCAAGTGAGTCATCATAGTCTACCCTGGACCTACATTTGTCAACTATGGTCAAAACTGGTCAACCATGGTCAATCAAGTCAACTTTGGTCAAATTTGGTCAACCTCACCATTTTGATCAAAATTTGATATTTTCATCAAAATATTTTATTCTTTTGATTAGTTATGTATTTAATTAATTACATGAGAATAAAATTAAAGACCATTAGACCTAAGGTTTAAATAAAAATTATGGTTTAAGCTCATGGTATGACAAATCTATGGTAACCTTAAAACCATTTTTTTAAATTTAAATCCTAAATTCAACTATGAGGGATCACTAATGGGTCACCCATGACCCATGGAACCTCTTATAACAGCGCATGACCCATAAGGAAAATTTATGAGCCACCATGGTTAGCCTAGGTTAAGCTTATAATGACATTATCATAAGGGGTCAAGAGGTGTCATCTCTTTATAAATTTCTTAAGAAATGGCTTGGTTGAGTCATCATTCACCTCAGCCATCCTCCAATGAAGAGAGGGTTTCTCTAAACTCTATCCCATTCATAATTAAAGCCATCATGAACATGATGAACATGACATTAAAAAAAATTAAGAGAAAGGGGGATATGTGTCACCCCATCCTCAAATACAATGAATGGCTGATAAAACATATATGGTGAAAGCTGATTCAGACCATTTGAGTTGCCTTATCTACCATCCAAGTTAGCCAAAATATGAGCTTAAATGTCGCTTTAAGTGATAACCCATTTGGATAATGCATTGGAAGTTACCTCCCTAAATATTCCTGACTAGGAGACTTATCCACAGACTAGATACAACCTCCATCTCCTTCCCCAAGTGAACCTAAGTTCCATAGCCACCATGAATGGCCCGTGAGCTACATAGAGGAAAAAAAAATTGGAAAACCCTAAACACTGCCCAATTCCCAAAACTCCCAACACAAAAAGTACTCCCTTCACCCTAAGCAATTGATTCCCCTTGGAATAAAGGCATGAAACCCACTGAATCCCCTCAATTTGGCTAACCCAAAAGGACCCAATACAGAAAATTTTGGGAGTGTGAAAACAAATACTTCAAAACATCAAATTGACTGACCTAAATCCATCTAAGGAGTGAGTGAAAAGGAGCCCAATCCAAATTAGCCTTCCCCATAGCCTTTAAACCACTGATTGACCATCTCCTCCTAGGTCGAGCCACCTTGTGATCAAATTCATGCAAGAACTCAATTTGACCTCAAACTGAGTTATGGCAAAGTCTTCTCAAGTCAAAACAAAGCTTTGAAGACAGTCAAATAGAACTCAAATCGACTGTGGCTAAGGAATGGTTGAGCTAGCCCTAATGGCATTCGGGTTTGACACTTTGTGAAACAAACTCATTCAAAACCTCATCATCACTGTATAGATGCCTTTGTCTTCTTCAGATGAAGCTCTGGAAACAAAAATCGCTCGAATGCATCAAGAATCAAGCCATATTTTGCTCCTAGATCATCAACGATTTACAGGTTATCATATAACGAAGGGGATGAACGGATGTCGTCAGTTTCCGTGTTTTGGAAAAGGACGGCTTTGATTTAATATCGTCATTTCCGCTGTTCGGATGCCCGCAGGGGATTAACCGCGTCTTCGACCCATTCGAGGACACGCGACACCTTTAGGTTTATTTGGATTTATTTAAATCAAGATAAACCTTAAAACTTCAAAATTCAATATCTTGACATCCAAAAAACATAAAAATAAAACAAAAATACCCCTGAACTCAGCATGAAAAGGAAAAAATTATAATACTAAAATTATAATTTTATCCTTTATATTTATTTTTTAAATAATTAAATACTCTCTGGAGTATTTTAATTATTAAAAATTTTTTATAGGACAGAAAAATATGAAACTTTTAGGGATTTATCTCTAGGCCCTTAGGAATCCTCCCTGATATTTCCTATGCTAGAAAAATCCTTTAAGACATAATTTCCTAATTTTCAAGACACTTTGTAATTATTTCTTTTATATAATTATAAAAAATTAAAATTAAGGAAAATAAAATTAAAAATGGTTAGAAAATTTAAGTTGACAGACAATAACCTTAAAAAGATAATTTTCAAACCATTTAACAATTTAAAATGACATTTTACATTAGGGTTAAAATTTATTAATTACAAAATTAATATTTTAAACCCTAAAAATCCTCTCCTTACCATACTTAGCTCATTTCATCATACACTAAGTCAATATTGATTCTAACTCAAAATAGACTCAAATCAAACTTTAATTAGGTCTAAAAGACAACATTAGACTTAATTAATGCATTAAAACTTAATTAAAGTAGGTTTAATACAAAATCAAAATTTAATTAGGTCTAAAAGACATCATTAGACTTAATTAACCCATTAAACCTTAATTAAATTAGGTTTAAAACAAAATCAAACTTTAATTAGGTCTAAAAGGCATTATTAGACTTAATTAACCCATTAAACCTTAATTAAATTAGGTTTAAAACAAAATCAAACTTTAATTAGGTCTAAAAGGCATTATTAGACTTAATTAACCCATTAAACCTTAATTAAATTATATTTAATACAAAATCAAACTTTAATCAAGTCTAAAAGACATCATTAGACCTAATTAATAAATTTAACTTTACCTAAATAAGGTTTAATTAACCTTAAACCCAATTAGACTTAACTCATATTAAGTCTAATTAATCAATTAAACCTTACCAAAATTAGGTACCTTACCAAAATTATTACCAAAATTAGGTTTAATTAACTTTTAAACTCAATTAGACTTAACCCATATTCAGTCTAATTAGTTAATTAAACCTTACCAAAATTTGGTTTAATTAACCTTAAACCAAATTAGACTTAACCCATATTAAGTCTAATTAATCAATTAAACCTTACCAAAATTAGGCCTAACCCTAATTAGGTTTAATCAATCCAAAGAAAACCTAATTTGAGTTCAACCTAACTTGAACTCAAGCTAATTCAAGCATTAGGTTCAACCCACATTGAATCTAATTTAACCTCTAATTTAACCAAAACCTAACTTGAACTCAAGTTAACCCAAACATTAGGTTCAACCTAACTTGAACCCAAATCAAGTTCAAACTTAAGTTCAACCCATATTGGACTTAAGTCAAACATATAACTTAGGTTCAATCCAACCTGAATCTAAGTCAACCAAACTCTAGGTTCAACATATACTGAACCTAAATCAAACCTTAAAGTTAGGTTTGATTCAAATTGAACTTAGGTCAACATAAGCATCAGGATTAATCAAAATTGAACCTAACTCAACTCAAACCTTAAGTCATAACTACATTAGACTTAAAAACAATTCAATCCTTAGGTTCTACCTACATCGAACCTAAATACCTTAAGTCCTAACTATACTAGACTTAAAATCAATTCAACTCTTAGGTTCTACCTACATCGAACCTAAATACCTTAAGTCCTTACTACATTGGAGTTGAATTTAACTCTTAGGTTATACCTACATTGAACCTAAATACCTTAAGTCCTAACTACATTGGACTTAAAACTAATTAAACTCTTAGGTTCTACCTACATTGAACCTAAAACATCTGAAGTCCTCATTACATTGGACTTAAACCAATTTTAATCTTCAGGTTCTACCTATACTGAACCTAGAACATCTTAAGTCCTATCCACATTGGACTTAAAACTCTAGATTCTACCAACATTGAACCTTAAACATCTTAAGTCCTAATTACATTGGACTTAAAGCATTTCTAATTTTTAGGTTCTACTTATATTGAACCTAGAACTTCTTAAGTCCTATCCACATTGGAGTTAAAACTCTAGGTTCTACCTAAATTAAACCTGAATCATCTTCAGTTTCACCGACATTAAACCTAAATATTAGGTTTCAATAAAACTCTCTCGGGTCTAATTAACATATGACCTAAAACAAATGACAACATAAAAAACACAACTTAAACATCTGTGTTCAAATTTACGAAGATTTCTTAGATGACGCAATATGTGGTTGCTGACAAGAATCTTTCGGTCCTGGTTTAAACACCTTTGGGACTAAGTAAATCTAAATACTTCACGGCCCCGGAATGACGGAATCATAGACATCTTGACCGGGTCGTTTAAAAATTATTCAACCAATTAAATGACCAACTATTAAATAACCAACCAATACTAATAAAGTAAAAACATGATTTTATGCTAATCTGTTCTCTTTTGCAGGTTTATTAAAGACATGAAAATGAAATTTCACTTTAAATTTCTTTTGCATGTTATAGGGTGTGCTAACTCTATTTTACAGGAAAACATTCAAAAGCGGAATTTCAAGACAAGAGAACCAGGCAAAAATAGACAAAACAAAATAAAATGACATAAAAAAAATGACATGACATAACATCATACCTTTAGGGTAAAAATAGATTCTTAGGAATCTATTACCCTTGGAATAAAACATTTGATGTTTCTTTCCTTACTCTTGAAATTTTAGAAGGACGAGTGTTAATGAGAGTCAGGAGTTTTCTTAGGTAAATCTAGAATTACCTAAGATGTAATTTACTATAGGTTCTTGCTCATACATGAAAATTAAGAATTCAAAATAGGTGATTAACCCAAATCTCTGGTTACCGGACCATTTATGTGGTTATCCTTATATGAGATTTTGACATTCTAGAGTCTTGTCTATAAGTTTACCACTAAACACTTCTCTTGTTTTCTATCATTTGCCCTTTCCCTTTTTCCTAATTCCATTAATACTTGAGGATCTCTTACTTGATCCAAAAGATTAACATAAATTGGAAAAATAGGGCAATAAGATAGATAAACAGAGTGGCGACTCCAGCATCCTTATCGAAAATAGACACGACGACATGAGAGAACGAACGAGAATTGGCGGCGACCGCGGACAGCGAGTTCCAGGCGGCGACAACTGCCTCCATTATTTTCATCGGCGGTAGTAGTACTGTGTGAAATATAACAAGGTAGAGTAACTCAAAATCCTTTTGTACGTACTTTGTTGGGTGCTCAGGAGCTATGATATCAAAAAACTTTTCTCATTTGCCTCAATAGTTCCATCCTCAGGTGTTATACCATCTTCTATCAAAAGCTCACAAACGCACACATGAAGAAGATAACTAATTAACTTATAAAAGAAAAATAAATTAATCATTATAAATAAGAGGGTTTCTATAAAAAAAGAATAATACCAATCTGAGTATAGCATCCTCAGAAAACTAACGATCCCGATAATTTTTAATATGTAGAATTTATGAAGTTGACACCACTACCTGAAAATTTTAATCCCCGGTAACGGCGCCAAAAACTTGATCCCGATATTTTTTTATATGAATAATTTATGAAGTTGACACCACTACTTGAAGATTTTAATCCCCGGCAACGACGCCAAAAACTTGATGTGGTATTTTAGTAATAATAACGTTAAGCTTTTATGATTGGGATTCTATGCAAGTATATGTATCTTTAACAAGTAATATAAGACTTTCTGTTTAAGTCCCAAATATCGATCACACGGGGAATGTTCAAATTTGGAATGATTAATTAACTAGAAAATTCATTGAAATCAAATGAAATTACTGTCATTAATTTTGAATGTGTAAGATGCTAACAAAACTAAATTATTAAGTACTAGCAAAACTTAAATGTAGAGCTTAAAACAGTAACTACTAAATTATGTTTATGTGATGAAGTTTTCTAATATGAAAAAACATCTTTTCCACTACAATGAGTTTTTGGTGAAATGAGATGAGATAAATGGTTTTTTTTGTATTATGCAAAATAGGAGCAATTTTAGTTCTCTATCTTGATTCAATGTTATAGAACATCATTGGCTAATCTTAGGTTTAGTCCCTAAATTCGTGGCTAGGCTAGGAGGATACTGGCTCCCACTCCAGAGCTCCCACTTCCCTTCCCCTAAAGGCTAACTCTCGCTTTAGTTTTCAAACACTAAGATCAAATTAGAGATTTTTAGTCTGTCACCCTAACAATAAATCCAATTCTACACCCAACCATGTATATTTCCCTATTTATTTGCACTTAATATTTATTTGCACTATTTGCACTTAATTCCTTGAACGAAATACTCCTTCATGGACTTAAATGTGATTCTTACTCTGTTGTAGAACTCATACTCCATTTACCGGATCATATATTTCACAACATATTTTAATAATTCAATTGGTCAGATCTAAAATTAAATCAAGAGCGGAGCTGAAAAACCATCACAATTTAATTTAAATTTTAACATTGGCACATCCAAATTATCTCTTCATTTCATCATATCTCAGAGTAGAGAGAAAGATAAAGGAATCTACTCAAACTTCATGAGAAAGATACAACAAAACACAAATTTTATATATAAAAGAAAGTTCATACAATAATAATAAATAAATAACACTTATTTGAAACTCTTTCTCAAAGAAAATCCCTTATAGCCTCTTTTAGGAATAAATAGGAAGAAGAAATCTCTCACTTCTTTTCCTCTCCAACACTTCTTAAAGAAGCTTCTTAAAGAAGAATTCATAGAAGAATTCATACTTAAACTCACCACGAAAACTCAAAACTATAAAGACAATAACTAACTAATGGTGTGGAATGACGTGGAATGTAGGCATGCAAAGAGGAACACTGAGTGAGTGGAAGAATGTGAAATGGTACGAAGGAGGGGGGCTTTTTTTTATCAAATTTTGGTCCTAAATAGAGCCTAGGGTTGGTTCCTCAATATTTGTATCCAAAACCTCTTCAAAAAGCATCCAAATTTATCGATGTTTTTAGAAATAAGGCCTGCACCGACACTAGCGCCAGAGGCTATTTAATTTTATCTGCCTTCTGATCTAATGGTGTGAAATGATGTGGAATGTAGGAGTGCAAAGAGGAAAACTTAGTGAGTGAAAGAATGTGAAATGGTGTCATGGGTGGGGGGCATTTCTGATCAAATTATGGCCCTAAATAGAGCCTAGGATTGTTTCCCCAATAGGTGCATCCAAAAACTCTTCAAAAACATCCAAATTCATCAATTCTTTTAGAAATAGGGCCTGCACCGACACTAGCACCGTCGGCACCAGAGGCCATTTAATTTAATCAGCCTTCTCTGTCAAACAGTGTTGTTGACAGCCAAACTGACACCGTCGGCGCTGAACATTTTTTTAAATTCTTCATTTTGACTCTAAATTTCATTCTTTTTGCTTACTTTTCGCTCTAAGTCCTAAAAATCAACAACCTGAAATATAACATAAGAAATTCCTTCCATTCAAGTGCAATATCACCAAAAATGAATATAAATATGGGTCTAAAAATGCATATATTTTTGGTGTATCAAAATCCCCCAAACTTAAATATTAATTTTCCTTAAGTAACTATTTTACTATATAAAAATATGACTTATGGTATAGGTTTTAACTTCTAGAATTCCATATCTTAGTTCACTAAATATGATAACATCACTTAAGAAAAATTTAAAATAACTCCAATTAATACTAAAGATATAAGAATATCTAGCAGTCAACTAAAATTTTTTATTTTCTATTCTTTTCAAGTAAAATTGCAAATTATTCATATTAAATCCACTAAGAATATTCATATGAAAAAGAACTTCATGAAACTTTACTAATAAATATGTTAATACTAAAATATATGTTTAGAAAATGTTGACAATTCTTCAATAAGTTTTTTCCTTTAAGTTGATTCAAGTGAGGTCAATTTTTAATTTGGCATCTCCTTAAGCTTCTCCTCACATCTTTCTTCTTTTCTTTTCTTTTTCTTTTTCATGGTCATTTTAAATCCTTTTTCTTTTCTTTCTTCTCTTTTTTTCTTTTTCTTTTTAGGATCATTGTCAAACCTTTTTTTTATTAGAGGATTACTATATATAGATAACCTTTAATGATTTTGAACTTCACTATCCTCTTCTTATATCCTCTTCTTAAAGTAAAAAACCTTAAAGTAAAAAACTTTTCACATTCTTTCATTTTATAAATTTATATTAGCTTTAAGGATATTTCATAAAGTTTTAATCTTTTCTTCTTACACGAATCTCTAAGATTTTTAATACTTCAAAAATATATTAATACTTCAAAAATATAAACAAAAATATAAATTCCTTTACTTAAATTAGAAAAACATAGTCTTATTCTATCATACCAAATATCTTAATTTTTAAGATTAACCTTTATTATTAAAAAAAATTTTCTTAAGTTTACTATATATTTAGAAACATAAATATAGTAATCTAAAGTTACCCTCTAATACCAAAGGTTATGGAAAATTGTTTTAAAATATTTTGAAAATATAACTAATTGAGGACAAATAAAATTAAGTTTCTTTTCTTTTAAAGGGAAAATTTTATTTTCTTCCTGTTGACCTCATTTTTAGTTGAGGTCTAGTTTTCTTCTTTAATAGCCTAGGGTCTATCCATATGTCTTTCCTATTGACTATTCCTAGAAAACTAGAAAAGGAACCCTCACCATTAAAAATTCTAAACTCCTCTTTACTCAACTGGAAGCTCTACATTTTGATCCTAACCTCTAGCACTTAGTAGGTGGGATCACTATGAGGGAGCTCAAGAAGAGTTCCATAGGACTGTTGAACCTTAGGGTTGGCCTTGGGTGTTGGTCTAGAGCTAAGGTACTCACCAGCAATTACCTCACTCACAACCACTCAGAAGCACAGACCAAAGTTTCTTGACCTTGATACGTTGATACTTTTGAGATACTCATGTAGATGGTACCCTAAACCCACTAGCCCTAGGCTAGACTTTAGCTAAAACCATTACATAAAGGACCCAAATGGGGTTTCCATTGGTCCATGGCTTATTTGTGGTGGTCAACCTCCAATTCTACAAAAATCCCAACTTAGCCTTTTTCCCTAAACTCCCCCAAATTACCGAAGTTACCCTTGGGACCCTAAATTTGGCAAAAATTCCCAAATTTACCCAAAATATCTAAATTTGTTCTTTACCCAAAATATCTAAAAATTCCCAAATTTACCCAAAATATCTAAATTTGTTCAAAAATCATCTCAAACCTTTTGAAAACATCCAAGTTACCCAAAATTACTAAAAATTGCTAAATTACTAAAATGCCCTCCTTAGCCCAAAATTCCATAAAATTCCAAAAATTCTCAAAATATTCTAAATACTCCCAATTTCACTATTGTCAACTACCACATGACCTAATTTGACCAATTTGACCATTTTGACCAAAACCCCTAAAATTGCCTTTAAAGGCTCCATCTCCCCACCTCAAATATCCATCAAATTTATCCCAATTTCCCCCAATTTCAATCCTAAACTTAAATTCACCTTTCATGTGACTAATTTAAACCAAATTCGAGCCCAATTGGCCCATTATTTGAGCCCAATTTTGATCTAAATCAAAACCCCCAATTTTGACCCTATGACTTGGTTCCACCAAATTGAACGCCATGGCCCACTCCATTAGTCCCAATTTGAATTCTAAACTCCTAAGAAAATTCCTAAACAACAAAATTGACCTTAAATTGGTCTTGTGAAGACTCAATTTCATTTAATTTCAACTCGAATCCAAAAATCCCTAAATTTGCCCCAAATTGGCCATGTCTGAAAATTTCACCAAATTGATTGCCTTAGCCCCGAAATTTCTATTCCATTCCTTCATAAAAAATCTTTATAACATATCTCTTGATCATTTAGACCATTAAATTGAGCCAAATTCCAAGCTTATTCCAATCTAGACCAAAGTCTAGCCCAACATCCCCAAATTGACCAAATTTCAAAAATCCTCCAAATTGACCCTCCAATTGAACTCAAAATCATTTCAATCTTTCACCAAAAATCTTCATTGCAATCATCTACAGAATGTTGATCAAACAATTGCGTCAATTGATATGGCTAGTGATACACCTAAAATATATAGTATTTTTAGACACATTTTTATACCTATTTTTGAGATATTGCACTTTAATGGAAGGTATTTTTGTGTTTTCTTGCAGATACAAGTAAAAATGGAAATAAATTCTTAAAGGAGTGTAAAATAATGAAATTTCGAGCAAAAAGATGAAAAATTGTGCAGAAGAGTTTTGGCGCCTAAGCGCCCTATCCGACGCTTAGGCGCCGGGTAAATAGAGAAGGCCGCGGCTAAGCGCCCCTTAAGCGCCGAGACCCTACGCTTAAGCACCAGTGGCAGTTACTAGAGGAGTAAAATCATTTTTTATGAAGTTCAAAGAGGTTTTTGAGGCACTTATTAGCTTAATAGGTGGTTGTAAGCACCATGGGATAAAATTATCATGAAAGGATCCGTCTCTTGGGAAAGTACATCAAATCAAGGCACATTTTGAAAAGATCCCAAGGCACCTCATAGAAAACTATAAAAGAAAGAAGAGAGGACTTAGAAAAGAGTCCTGAAAATATTGGCAAGTTTTGAAAGTTCTTCTCTGGGGAGTTAGTTCGGAGAGATTTTCAAGAACCACTTTTATTTACTTTATCCTTTTTGTTAATTTTTTTTGAGTGATTGTAAAAGAGAAGAGATTCAAAGGAACTTTAAGAGTTTGGTGGAAGACTTAGATAAGTTTTTATCTTTTTTCTTTAGACTACTTTTGGTTCTAATCAAGACTTATTATTGGTTTGACAATGATTTCTTCTTTTAAACTAAAGTGGTGTTATGTTTTCTGCATGGATTCTGAGTAGTTTTCTTTATCTTTCTTCTCAAAATGATAAGTAATTAAGTTTTGGATAGAAGTTGTGGAGAGTATTGATCTTTAATGAAGGAAGAAGTTGTGATGATTTAAATCCATGCACTTCATTTACTTTTATATTTGGTCAATCTTGATGTTAAAATTTATTGCGAGAATATGTAAGAACTGGGCTAGTATTGTCTCTTGTCTCAGTCAATCTCAGTCAATAATTGGGAAGAATCACATGAGATTGTATGAATGAGAATGTAGTTTGTATGATTGAGTGCAGATAAGTATGGAAATATTCATGAATGAGTTACAGGACTTTCAAGTGACAGGTTAAAGCCCCCAACTTGGTTTGTTGTTTTAGGTTCTGATACGAGATGTTAGCCCTCAGGTAGAGGGAATTAAGTGAACTCTAGTGTGAGAGCTAGTATCTTCCGTGGCTAGCCGAACTTTAGAACTATTCAAACTTTAAATTAACCAATGTTCTTTGTAACATCTCTAGTAAGGGTAGAGGATATTATTGCTCCTATTTGGCACAACACAATTTGCATACTTCCACAACAGAATTCCTATACTTATTACTGATTCATGATAAGAAGAAAGATATTTTCATATTAAGTACTTTTCTTCTAAACAAACTTTAGTTATCTTTTAAAGTTGTTACTGTTTCACTAAAATATCAAAAATACCAAATATATTTAATTTTTAAATTCCTGCAAAAATTATTTTTATTTTAAGTAATTATCTTATTAAAAATCAAAAAACTTTCTAAAAAGTGCATATTGCATAATCTTTCCTGTGGAATAAAGTCCTATATTACTTGGTGTCTTCCCTGTGGGTTCGATATTCAGGTCTTAATAAAAAAGTTTTATATTACTTGATAACGATACGTATACTTGCGTAGTATCCCAATATAAATATACAAAAATTAAAAAGTTAAATTCTTATTTTCCTTCAAGATAAAGTTTTTCATTTTGTTGCAAAATAAGAAAATATAAGTGAAAAATACCATTAGAACTATTCATATACTATGCATAAACATTAAGTCCGGGATCAAGTTTTTGGCGCCATTGCCGGGAAAGAGAACTAAGTAAATTTCTATTTTTAGAAAGTCTTATTTAAAATTTAAATATTGTATCTTATTTGGTATGTTTTATTTTCTTTTATTATATTTATGTTAGTGTATGCATAGTTCAGGTTCTGAAGGACTAGTGCCCTACAATTTTGAATTAGAAAGAACTATTAGAAAAATTAGAAAAACCAAAAAAATTAAAAATCTTGAAAAATCCAAAATAATTACAGAAATGACAAATCAAAATAATCAAAGTGCTAAAATTCATCAGGAGTTTAGACCTTTAAGAGATTATGTCAACCCTACTATAGATGAACTTCATTATGCTAACCCTACTGTAGATGAACTTCATTATAGTATTCAAAAACCTACTGTAGTGGCTAATTCATTTGAGCTTAAACCTGTTATTATCAAAATGGTATCAAAAAATCAGTTTGGGGGATCACCAACTAAAGATCCAAATTTACATCTTGCCAATTTTTTGATGATGCCATAAGACTTAGGTTATTTTCTTTCTCACTAAGGGATAAAGCTAAGATGTGGTTGATTTCGTTAGCACTTAGATCTATCAGAACTTTGAGTGATTAGATAAAAATTCCTTGCTAAATATTTTCCACTATAAAAAACTACGAAGCTTAAAAATGATATTACATCTTTTAATCAGTTTGAAGGGGAATCTATTTATGAAGCATGGGAATGATTTAAAGAACACTTAAGAAAGTGTCCACTCCATGTTATACCATATTGGTTAATAATTCAAACCTTTTATAATGGATTAATTAGTTCTCTTAGATCTATTATCGATGCCGCTGGTGGTGGTTCATTGATGTCAAAACCATTTCATGAGGCTTCTGCTTTAATTGAAGAGATTCCTACCAATAATTTTCATTGGCCTTCTGAGAGGGTGAATCCAAAGAATGTAGCCAATATTCATGAAACCGAAGCATTTACTATATTAGCAAATCAGTTACTGCAACTTTAAGGAAGTTAAACCAATTTAGACTGAATTTTTCTCAACTAATTTCCATGATTGAAGAGAATTTTTTAGGTCAAATGATAGATTCTCAAGCATCATTAAAAACTTTGAATGCCATAAATAATAAGCAAAATAAACTAAGCAAAATAAAGCAAAATAACCCATATTCCAATTATTATAACCGAGATTGGAAGAACCATCCCAACTTTAACTAGAATAACAATTCAGGTGGTAATAATTAGCAATGGGGGAACAATCAAGGAAACTCATTGGAAAACTGGAACAACCAAGAGGATAATAATTATAGATCTACTTATCCTCCAGGTTTCAACAATAATACACAATTTAAGGATAAGAAGTTATCAATAAAAGAAGTGGTGTTATAAATGGGTAATTTGTTACAAAGTCAAGGAGCTACAATTAGAAATATTGAGAATCAACTTGGGCAAATTGCAAGTTCATTAAGTAATAGATCCCAAGGAACACTTCCTGGTAATACTAAATCAAATCCAAAAGACCAGAATAAAGGGCATGTTAAAGCCATACAACTTAGAAGTGGAAGAGAGTTGGAAGTTAGGGTTCAACAAGAGATTGAAGTAGAGAGAGAGGAAATTGAAGAATCAAAAGAGGATGCTCCAAAAGATTCTGAAAAACCTATTTCTCCGCCAAAAATTGATTTAAAAAAACCACCACCTCCATTTTTTCAGAGACTTCGAAAACAGAAGTTGGATAAGAAATTTTCAATATTTTTTGGAAATATTTAAGAAGCTTACAATCAATATTCCATTTGCTGAAGCCTTAGAACAAATGCCAAGCTATGTAAAATTTATGAAGGATATTCTCAACAGAAAAAGGAAGTTTAAAGATAATGAGACTGTTGCACTGAGTGAGGAGTGCACTGCTATAATTCGAAAGAAAATTAAAGAAAAGCTTAAAGATCCTGGTAGCTTTACAATTCTATGTGCAATAGGAGACAAGTTTTACGGGAAAACTTTATGTGATTTAGGTGCAAGCATTAACCTTATGCCATTATCAATATTTAAAAGATTGGAATTAGGAGAAATAACCCCTACTACTGTAACTCTACAGTTAGCAGATCGTTCAATAACTTATCCTAAAGAAGTTATAGAAGATGTCCTATTGAAAGTGGATCAATGTATCTTTCATGTTGATTTCATTGTGCTATATATAGAGGAAGATAAAGAGATACTTATCATTTTGGGGAGACCTTTCCTAGTGACAAGAAGAGCAATGATAAATGTGCAGAAAGGGGAATTTGCAATGGGCGTCAATGATCAAACTGTTACTTTTTACATTTTAAAATTAATAAAATACCCTGCAAAAGGTAAAAATGATGAATGTTATAGAATGGATGTTATAAGATATCTGAGCGAATGCCATTTGAAGACTACTTATGAAGAAATATCAGAAGAAAAAGATTTGGAACACAAGTAAGAAGAGGACTTAGATCAATGTGTAAACCTTTTTAAGGAAGATTCAAGTTATGTTCAAGAAAGTTTTGAAATTTTGGTCACGTTAGATAAAGATAAATCATTTTGTCCATCTATTGAAAATCCTCTAGAACTTGAGTTGAAATTACTTCCTGAACATTTAAAATATGTCTTTTTAGGAGATTCCTCTACTTTACCTATTATAATTTCCTCGAAGTTAACAAAGGAAGAAGAAGAAAAGCTGATGAAAATTTTGAAAAATTTTAAGAAAGCCTTCGGATGGATAATTGCTGATATTAAAGGAATCAGTCCTTGAATTTGCATGCATAGAATTAATCTGGAAAAAAACTGCAAACTTAAGGCTGATCTACAAAGGAGATTAAATCCTATTATGAAAGAGGTTGTTAAGAAAGAAATTTTAAAGTGGTTAGATGATGAAATTATCTACCCTATTTCAGATAGTGCATGGGTTAGTCCAATTCACTGTGTTCCTAAGAAAGGAGGAGTAACTGTAACTGTGAATGAGCATATTGAGTTAATACCTACAAGACAAGTTACAGGGTGGTGAATATGCATTGATTATAGAAAATTAAATCTTGCCACTAAGAAAGATCATTTTCTACTACCCTTTCTAGATCAAATGTTGGATTAACTAGCTGGGCACAAGTACTTTTATTTTCTGGATAGATATTCCGGTTATCACCAAATTCAAATATCTTCTATCCTTATGGTACTTTTTATTTTAGAAGAATGTCCTTTGGTTTATGTAATGCCCTTGCTACATTTCAAAGATGTATGATGGCAATTTTTTATGATTTAATTGAAAAAGGGATTGAAGTCCTTATGGATGACTTTTCTGTGTTTGGACTCATGTTTATAACATGTTTATAACATTTATCTAAAGTTCTTAAGAACTATGAAGAAACAAATTTAGTCCTTAACTGGGAAAAATGACAATTTATGGTAGCAGGAGGAATTATATTAGGTCATCAAATAGCAGAAAATGGTATGAATATAAATCCTGCTAAAATTCAAGTGATCGCTAATTTACCTTATCCAACAAATGTAAGGTAAATTGGGAGTTTTTTAGGACATGTTGGATTCTACAGGCGATATAATAAGGACTTTTCTAAGATTGCTAAGCCTTTATGCCATTTATTAGAGAAAGATGCAATTTCCAATTTTGATGAGGAATGCCTAAAAGCTTTTAAATTATTAAAAGAAAAATTAATCACTGCATCAATTATAGTTTCACCAAATTGGGAAAAACTTTTTGAACTTATGTGTGATGCAAGTAATTATGCTATTGGAGTTGTTTTAGGACAAAAATTTGATAAAATTTTCAAAGTTATTTACTATGCTAGTAAAACTTTTAATGAAACTCAAATTAATTATACAATAACTGAAAAAGAGTTATTAGCAATAGTATATGCCTTTGATAAATTTAGATCATATTTGATTGGAACTCATTGTATAGTGCATACAAATCATTCTGCTACTAAATACTTAATGAAAAAGAAGGATACTAAACTGAGACTTATAAGATGAATTCTTCTTTTACAAGAATTTAATTTTGAAATACTAGATTGGAAGGGAACTGAAAATCAAATTGCAGATTATTTGTCCAGGTTTGAATTAGAAAAACCACTCTATTTTGAAAAAGAAATTAATGAACATTTTTCAGATGAATTATTGTTCACTATAAATGAGTGGCGTGTTCCATGGTATGTCAACATTGTGAACTATATTATTAGTGATCTTAAACCCCATGGAATGACATACCAACAAATGAAAAAATTTATTTTTGAAGTTAAGACTTATTTTTGGGATGACCCATATTTATATAAACAAGGAAAGGATCTGATCATTCAAAGATGTGTACATTAGAAGAAACTTATGAAATTATCCAAAAATGTCATAATTTTGATTTTGGGGATATTTTGGTGTTGATAAAATAACATACAAAATTCTACAATCTAAATTTTATTGGCCTATAATTTTTAGAGATGTTAATGCTTATATCAAAATTTGTGACAGATGTTAAAGAGTAGGCAATATTTCTAGAAGAAATGAGATGCCCCTTAATTATATGCTAGAAGTTGAAATATTTAATGTTTGGGGATTAGATTTCATGCGACCATTTATACCATCTTTTGAAAATTTATATATTCTGTTAGGAGCGGACTATGTATCCAAATGGATAGAAGTTGTTGCTTTACCTTGATGTGATGCTCAAAATTTTGCAAAATTTTTGAAAAAGAACATATTTTATAGATTTGCGATGCCGAGAGTTATCATTACTGATGAGGGAAGTCATTTCAAAAATGTCATTATGGAGACGTTATTAAAGAAACATCATAAAAATCATACGATTGCTACTGCTTATCATCCTCAAACAAGTGGTTTGGCTGAATTATCCAATGTGAAATTAAAATAATTATGGAAAAATCTGTGAATCCAACAAAAATGGATTGGTCAGTCAAACTTGACTATGCTTTGTGGGCTTATAGGACTGCATATATAACTCCTATAGAAATGTCCCCATATAGGCTAATATTTGTGAAAGCTTGTCACTTACCAGTTGAACTTGAGCATAAAGCATATTGGACTATTAAAGAGTTCAATTATAATTTAAAAGTTACTGGTGAGAAAAGATTGTTACAATTAAATGAGCTTGAAGAGATAAGGAATGAATACTGTGAGAGTGCTAAGATTTATAAAGAAAAGATGAAAATGTGGCATGATCAAAAGATTCTTACTAAAAATTTTCAGTCAGGGTAACAAGTTTTGCTATATAATGCAAAGTTAAGATTATTTCCAAGCAAACTTAAGTCCAGGTGGATGGTTCCATTTATTGTGATAAAAGTTTATCCTTATGAAGCTGTGGATATTAAAGATCGTAATTCTGAGAAAATTTTTAAAGTGGATGGACATAGATTGAAACCTTATTATATAGGGGATCAACATAAATATAATGATGGAATGATGTTGGGTCAACAAGAATGAACACTGGTTACGTTGGGCTGACGACGTAAAACCAAGCGCTTTGTGGGAGGCAACCCATAGTTATCACTGTATTTTTGCTTTGATTGTTGTTTTGAGTATGATTAAGAAATTTGGGGTAGTATTTTTGAGTTTATTATGTGCTAGTAGTGATTTTTAGACTTTATTTAGTGACCTAGACATGTTAGAATGATAATTTGATGTTAAGATGATTGGTGCAAAAATGTACACTTTGCGCTTAAGCGTCAGATCTGCCGCTTAAGCCCGACAATTTAATCACTTGTGCAAATTTTGATTTCTAGATGGTGTAACTGCAATTTAGTTGGAATAAACGTGTCTCAGCAGTTTCTAGTCGTGCCTAGAAGTTATGAGCGGGAATTAGGCCTACAAATAGAAGGGGTTTGTGACGAAAGCGGTTTGTGAAGGAATTTTACCCCAGATTATTTTTAGCCCTAAAAGTCGAAGAAAGCGAGAGATTTAGAGAATATGTCTTCATGGGAGATAGATTCATGGGAGATGGATTTGAAAATAAGGAAACCATGAGGAAAAGTTTCATTAGCCAAAGTGCACAAGAGATGTGTAACGGTTTCTTAGCCTTTAGTATTGAAGGTATATTAGAGAAGATCAACCAGATGGAGAGTACTATATCTGTATTAGAGACTAAGGTGCTTGAATTTTGAATTGACTAAGGTGCTTGAATTGCATGCTTATCTAGAACATATTGGGTGGCAACTTAAGATGCAATTCATCCATACAAGTTATGTAGTGGAAGCAGATAATGTGATTTTCCTTAAGAAAAAGTGGATCAAAGATGATAGTATTAGAGCTCGTCACCACCATCCATTTTATCAACTCTATATTATATTCCTGAATATTCCTGAAGAGACTACTGAGAGACAAGAATTTATTCCTTCTAATGAAGAGTGGCATTAAAGTAAGTGTTAGTAATTGTGTGTTTCGAGCCATGTTTTCAATTGTGTTAGTGTTTATGTCTTCTGTTTAGTTTCTGTGTCACTTATTTTGGGTTACTTATGTGTTTAATTGTAAATGTGTGTTAAGTGTTTTGTGTTTAAGAAAATTTTCTCATCCAAGATTATTTGGAGAGAGACTATGTGTTAAATGTGTTTGTACTTATTTGTGAATTAATATAAGTTTGTTTTTGTGAAAATTTGTGTTATTCTTAGCCTCAAATTGAATTAATTGAATTAATTATTATGGAGTCAAATTGAATTAATTATTATGGAGAATTTTGAGGGAGAAGGGAGTTATAGGAAGTAAAAGTAGTCATATAATTGTTATGAGACCATTTAGGGGTGGTTTACTTAGGCTAATAGTGCATTTTACTTAAAATTAAAATTTCAAAAATTGTGCACTGGCGCCTAAGCACCACATCTCGTGCTTAAGCATGAGCCAACTTGAGAGGTAAGCACCTAAGTGCCACTTACCCGCGCTTAAGCGCCGGTTCACAAAAATTAATTTGCGAACGGTTAAAAGTGAATTTTTGGTATGAAAATGCCATTTTTAATGCCTCCTATCATTTTCCCCAACTCGAGTTCGTGATTTTGAGGGCTAGGGAAAGTGAAATTTGTAGATTTCTTGGTGGAATCAAATGAGATTTGCTAGATCCAAGTTCCTTGTGGTAAGAGCTTTACTTCTATGCAAAAATTTTGGATTTTCACCATATATTTTAAGCACATTTGGAAGATTTTGAAACTTTACTATTCATGGTGAAAAGTGAAGAAAAATTTATGGAAATTGCTTGAGAAATTTAGTTAGTGCTTTTGGAAATTTAGTTTAGTGATTTAAACTTGATTTCTAAAGTTATTTTTGGAATTTAACAAATTTGTAGAATGACACCAACAATGAAAAGGAGCAAAGGAAAGAGCCCATTTGATTCGATCAAATTTGTCAGTTCAAAATCTCAGGATCGATATAGTGACGCTCTACAGTCACGAAAATTGATTCAGGAGCGATGTTTTAAGAGTGCAGGTGGAGAAGTGGAAGACCTCATAGTCCGTTGATAGTGGGAACAGTTCTGTTGTTTCTCTGCTGTCACTGTAATTTTTGTTGTAGGGGAGTTTTATGCAAATCTCACAGAGGCTGAGGATGATCAATTTATGTTCGAGAGAAGTTGGTACCTTTTACTCCAGAGATAAAAACTTGTTTTACCATTTACCACCAGAGACTTTATGTCTTTATGCAAATTATAGTCCTACAGAAGCAGAATTGGATGAGATCATATCTTATTTGACTGTTGGAAGAGGACTTTGGAAGATTACGAATGTGAGGAGAGTAAATTTTCTAACGTCAAAGTTGTGTGCACCATCAAAGGCTTGACACTATTTTATATCTGATCGTCTGCTTCCTACAAATCATCTCAGTAAAGTGACCAGAGAGAGAGAGCAACGTTGAATTATTGTATTCAGGAGGGAAAGCCAATCAACATAGGGGATTTGATCTATCACACTATCATCAGTTCAACTGCTACGGCTACTACTACAGGTATAGGATTTGCTTCCTAGATATTTTCTTTATGCGAGTAGGCTGGAGTAAAGTATGATAGTTGGGAGGAATTTCTATTACCTTTGAAGACCTTACAAAAGTGAATGTGAAGACTTATTCAAAGCATTCAATTTTTGGCTGGAGAGGAGGATTTTCCAGGAGCTATGGATTAGAGACGTTTGTTGCATCTACCTCTGCTGCATCTCCATCAAGACCATCTGCTTCACGTACTTTTACATCTCAAGGTGAGTCAACTGAGACTTAAGAGCAGTTATTACAGAAGATGATGACTCATATCCACTTCATCGCTGATAAAGTTCAAAATATAGAATAATTTACTGAGCATATAAATAGGCATAATATGAGAAAGAGTGACTTTGAGGAGAAATTATAGCCAGCACTTGAGGGCCTGATTAGAGGTGACCCAGAAGTAGTATTTCCTCAATATTCTCATTACCTTGATTATGAGCCTAAAGAAAAATGGTATAGTGTTGATTCTGAGAGCGGAGAGGAGTAGAGATGAGAGATGATGTTTTGAACTTGATTTGGTTTGATGTATATTTATATTTGTATTTTGTTATGGACTCTATGATGTAGTACTGCTACAGATGCAGTTATGTGATGTTATGTGATGTTGTTTGTTATGGACTCTATGATGTAGTACTGCTACAGATGCAGTTATGTGATGTTGTGGACTATGTTTTATGCTGTGTTTTGAATTTTTATGTTCTATTGTTGTTGTGACTATTGTGTTAGATAGTATCTTGTCCTTAAAATTTTAGGGTAGTAACTATTTTTATTTTTAGTACTGTGGATTGGTTAGTTTAGAACTTAACTTAATTCCATGTTTTTCTTAAGTTAAAAATCTTGATAGCTTAGATCTTAATTTTAAAATTCAGAAACTGCTACCCTGTATTTTTCTTTTATCATGTTAGTCAGTTGTTTGCTTTTATACCCACTGTTTAGAAGTCTATTGAATTTCTCCATGTTAAACTAAAATAAAATGTTAGAAAATTTGATCAAATTAATTTTACTCCTGTCTTTAGTTTTATACTTGTATAATTAGGATGTAAAAATTCCTATTAGCATGTTTATTCAATTTTTATTCTTGCCTATATAATTATCTGATGCTAAAAAGTTTAATCTGTTAAAAAAAAAATTAAGTTTTTGGGAGGGATGAAAAACATTTTCAAATCTTGAATTTTATTTGTTCTCAAATGAAATACAAATGAATTTAAATTTTAAAAGAGAAATTTATTATGTATATGAAGTTTTATTTGGGAAGTAAAATTTGATTTTAGGAATGAGTAAGAAAATTTAGTTAAAATTTTAAGTAAAGAAGAAAAACTTTAAGTTAAAAATTTTTTGTATAGAAAATGATTAATATAAGTGACTATCTTTAGTAAGAAAAATTGTATTTTTGAAAAATTTAGATAATTTAGACTTTTATTTTTAATACTTAAATTTCTTTTATTAAGATGATTTTCAAACTATTATTATATTTAAAAGTAAAAGTTTTATATCAGACTTTACTTTAGGAAAGGAGAAGTGGAATTCAAAATCAGTAAAGGTCTGTCCAGATATAGTAATCCTTGCCTACAAAAAAAGGAAGAATAAGAAAAAAAGAAAAAGAAAAGAAAAGAAAAAGAAAAGAAATTTAAGGGAGGAGACGCTTGAGGATTAGTGCCTAATCAAAAATTGGTTCAAGATTTGATCTTTTTAAACTATAAGACTCGATAAAATCTTAAGCTTATAAATATTTTATAGTAAGTAATTTTTTTTTTAATAAAAATTTTTACTTAGAGAAAATAAAAGAACTATAATCTAAATTTAGAGAACTTAAAATATTTTTGAATTAGATAGGAACTCATATTTTTATAGTTCTTACAATTAAAAATTTTCAAACTTTAAGTTGGTCTCATTTACTAATTATTTTTTCTAAATTGGAGTTGGACTACTATATTTCTAAATCTAAATTTTAGTAACTCCTAAAGAAACTCATATACATATTATACATATTTGCTTTTTAAAGATTGAAGTGTCACTTGAAGATAAGTAACTTTTTTATGTTTGGGGGATTTTTATACACCTAAAATATAGTGTTTTTAGACAAATATATAGTACACCTAAAATATATAGTGTTTTTTAGACACATTTTTATACCTATTTTTGAGATATTACACTTTAGTGGAAGGTATTTTTTTTGTTTTTCATGCAGATGCAAGTAAAAATGGAAAAAAATGCTTAAAGGAGTGAAAAAGGGTCAAATTTGGAGCAAAAAAGTTAAAAATTGTGCAAAAGAGTTTTGGCGCCTAAGCGCCATATCCGACGCTTAAGCGCCAGTTAAACAGAGAAGGTTGTGCCTAAACGCCGAGACCCCACACTTAATCGCCACAATTACTAGATGAGTAAAATTAATTTTCACAAATTTCAAAGAGGGTTTTTAGGCACCCATTGGCTTAATAGGTAGTTGTAACCACCATGGATGAAAATTATCATGAAAGGATTTGTCTCTTAGGCAAATACATCGAATTAAGACACATTTTGGAGAGATCCCAAGGAACCTCTTGGAAAACTATAAAAGAAAAAAGAGAGGACTTAGAAAAGAGTCCTGAAATTATTGGCAAGTTTTGAAAGTTCTCTTCTCTGGAGAGTTAGTTCGAGAGAGTTAGTTCGAAGAGATTTTCAGCAACCACTTTTTGTTTACTTCATCCTTTTTTTTATTTTGTTTTGAGTGATTATAAAAGAGAAGATATTCAAAGTAACTTCACGAGTTTGTTGGAGGACTTGAGATAAATTTTTATCTTTTTGTTTTAGACTACTTTTCGTTTTAATTGAGATTTATTGTTGGTTTGACAATGATTTATTCTTTTAAACTAAAGTGGTGTTTTGTTTTCTCCATAGATTCTGAGTAGTTTTATTTATCTTTCTTCTCAAAATGATAAGTAATTAAGTTTTGGATGGAAGTTATGGAGATTACTGATCATTAATGTTGGAAGAAGTTGTGATGATTTAAATCCATGCACTATTTAAATCCATGCACTTCATTTGCACTTCATTTACTTCTGGATTTAGCCAATCCAGATGTTAAAATTTTTTCTGAGAACATGTAAGAACCAAACTGGTATTTTCTTAGTCAAGAATTGGAAAGAATCACATGAGGTTGTATGAATGAGAATGTAGTTCATATGATTGAGTGAAAATAAATAAGGAAATATTTATTGATGGGTGTAGAGTTAGAGGACATTAAAGTGACAGGTTAAAGCCCCCAACTTGGTTTATTGTTTTAGGTTCTGATAAAAGAATGTTAGCCCCCAGGGGGAGGGAATCAAGAGAACTATAGAGTGAGAGCTAGTATCTTCGCTGCCTAGCCAGTCTTCAGAACTATTCACACTTTAAATTAACCAATATTTTTTATAACATCTCTAGTAAGGGTAAAAAATATTTTTGCTCTTATTTGGCACAACAAAATTTACATACTTCCAGACCAAAATTCCTATACTTATTACTCATTCATGATAAGAAGTATTATATTTTCATATCAAGTACTTTTCTTCCACAAAAACTTTAGTTATCTTTTTAAGTTGTTATTATTTCGTTAAAATATCAAAAATACTAAAAATATTGAAATTTTAAATTCCTGAAAAAAACATTTTTAGTTTAAGTAATTATCTTTTTAAAAATCAAAAAACTTTCTAAAAAGTGCATATTGCTAATCTTCCCTGTGGGTTTGATATACGTATATGACCGCGACTTTATATATGCTTAAAAATATAAGTATTTAATACTGCTGCTAAAAGATTTAATTCCTCAGCAACTGTACCAAAACTTAATAACAATTATAGATTCGATAAATATGGATGTAATAGATATTCAATAATTGTAAAGTCACACTTACCAACACAAGTATACGTATCGCTCAAGTAATATATGGCTCTAAATATCAGATATCAATCCCACAGGGAGTAATATTAGAAGCTACAAACTAAGATTTTAGAAAAGTAATACTTTATTCGTAACAAAGAAATTCAATTTGTTTATTTGTCACTAATAGGCAATTGAAATAAATATGCAATTTTCTTAATAACTCTTAAAAAACTAATTATACTAATGAAGTTTTTATTGTAATATTCAATATTCAAGAAGGCATCTTTCTCCTTGTCAAGAAATTATAGTGAATGGATAAAGTGAATCAGTTCAATTTGTAATGAGCCAAATAGGAGCATACCTATTCTTTACTCTTTGGTCCAGGCATAAAGAATATTGACTAATCCTACGCTTGTTAACTAAATCTGCTGCTAGGCTGGGAGGATTCCGGCTCTCACTTCGGAGATCCCACATTCCCCTCGCCTGAGGACTAACATCTACACTTCAGCACCCAAACGATCGGACCAAATTGGGGATTTTATTCTGTCACTCTAAAATCTCCAACTCTACGCCCGATAATATTATTTCCATTTTTATTTGCGCCCAACTTCCAAGGGCTTTGACCTCCCTGAATTTTGGATGTAATCTTCACTTTAGTTGTAAAACTCAATATATTTTAACAAATCAATTGGCTAGATTGAAAGTAAATTAAGATCAAAGTTAAAAGATTATCACAATTTCTTAAACTTTTCATGGCTTCACCAATTCAAATCACCATTTCACAAATCCAAGACAAGGAAAAGACAGAGAAAATTACTCAGATCTCATGGGAAAAACACAACAAAACTCGAAATTCATATATAAAAACAAAGTTATACAAAATACAACAAAAAATAAGCTTATCTCTAATTTCTCTCCATGAAAACACTTTGAAGTTTCTCTGAATCTCTTCCTTTCTTTACAGCACACAGAATTCCTCTTCGAAGTGGCAAGGAGGAAGAAATCTCTCACTTTCCCTCCACTCCTACAATCTCTTGAAGAATTCCTCACAATTTAGACTCTCTACACTTGTTTCACACTTCAATTTTGAGTCTCCCCCTCTCTTGCAACTCTAGAGAATTTTCAAATTTCGGTCAAAATCTCCACAAAAATTTGTCCTCACCCAATGCCTAATTGGACATAACCACCGAGCTCACCGTCGGCGGCCTCAATGGCGCTGTCGGTGGACCTTCTTAATGAATTAATTCTGGAGTCTCGAGAAAATCTCACC
>NW_018237731.1:183132-183427 GCF_001263595.1 Phalaenopsis equestris | reverse complement strand
ACTAGTAAAAGATCTATTTCATAAATATAAGTTCAGGAATGTATTTAGGTTTTCCCTTTAGGTAGGTCCAGTGATGCCAATTTTTGATTAGGCATATCCTCAAGCTTCTCCTCACTTCCATAATATTTTTTTTTCTTTCTTCTCTCCTTTTCATCTGGATTGCTTTCAATATTATATATTTTTCTTTTCTTTTCAGGGATTTTTTTCAATCCTTTCTTTTTTTTTCAAGTGAGGATTACTATATCGGGATAGCCTTTAATGATTTTGAACATCACCTTTCTTTCCCAAAATTTGA
>NW_018237731.1:178148-181140 GCF_001263595.1 Phalaenopsis equestris | reverse complement strand
TATCTTCCTTCAAATAGAGAAGTAAATCTTAATTGAGCCTTTGCATTGACGAAGAGAGACTCATCAAACTCAAGTCGTCTCTTCTAACGTGGAGCCATTTCAATCTAATCACAATCATAGAAAAATTCCAAAATATACTTCAAATATTGAAATAATGGCTTCCAAAAGTAATTCTAAGAGTTCAACACTAAATTCCATGAATTTATTCCCAAAATTTTCTTCACATTCTAAAAATTTTTGGATCTCCTCAATTTGGAAGAAATCCATGGTGAAAATCAAATATTTTTAGTTTGGAGTGAAGCTCTTACCAAGAGATGATCAAATACGATATCTAAATGCTTTGAAATCGCCCAAAAATCTAAGATCTTCAAGCTCTAGATCGAAATTTTCATTCTCAAGCCCTAGGTCAAAAATTATGTTTTTAGGAGTAAGGGGATGATGAATAGTGGCGGTTGACTGGTCAAAATCTCGGTTAAAGGTGTTTTTTTGTGAGCTCGCCGTCGGCGGGGTGTTCGGCGCCGCTAGCGCGCTCTATTGAAAATTGAGCATAACTCTCAAGAAAAATCCGTCATCGGCGGTGTTGAGGGAGCCGTCGATAGGCTCTATTTATTTAGTTCAATTTCTGTGTTTTTGCAATTTCGATCAATTTCAAGCCCTAATGACATCCATTCAATCATTATAGACATAATTTTAAAATCATTATAGACAATCATTATAGACATAATTTTAAGTGATTAGATGATGTACTTATCACAAATAAACTTTCACAACACGAAACATAATATTTATATATAAATTTCAGGGGGAACAATATACGTGACATAACACACCTAAGTTTGGTATTTTCTTTGGTATTTTCTTATAACACACCTAAGTTTGGTATTTTCTTAACCTCAATACATTAATTCAGTAGCCACATCCAAGCCACAACACTAAAAATGCTGAAAACAAAACATCCTATGCTTAGTCTCAACTATACAAAGATCTAACAAAATAATTCTAAAGAAAAAAATGCAAGGTTCAAATCAAATTACATACATAGACCGACAGACAGTAATATAAATCTACTACTCATCAGATTCAGTACTAGATTCTCCTCTGAGATCACCCATTGATTGCACATGAACGAAGAGGTTGTAGAAGGGTCGGTATGGAAATTCTTCAGTAGAATCATCTTCTATTAATTTCATCCTCCTCATCAGCCGTATCAAATTATCTTCTAAATGTCCAGAGTGCTCAAAATGTTCTTTCATCATCCAGTCTAAATGATCAAAGAAATCGGAGATATTATTAATCGCATTCAGGACATTTTGTACCTCGTCCAATTTCTTGATTCTGCATAGGATTACCAGAGTCTTGTCAGGAATTAAGGGTTGAACTGGCGGTGATTTTTGAGATGCTTGATCTACTATAATAGTCATGCCATTTTCATCTTCAAAAGTTGGGAATCTCTAAGTTGGGTCCAAAGGTTTGCAAGGTATAAGTACCTTTTCGCAATTTTTGTAGGACACTTGGAACTGACTGCAAAGTGAGAAAATTGTGGAAGGGTGTCCAAGCCCATAAGTTGATCCATGAACGATCAGGCCCAAAACTGATATCACGGCAGTCCCCTTTGGATGCAGTAATTCAAAATAGCACTTTCTTTAGAAACTTTACCGATCTTCATTGTCGGTAACAGTTTCGCAGAAATAAAAAAAGTGTCATTATTTCGAAACAGGATTTAGGAGTGTCGCAAAAAACTAACATACCCATTTTCTCTCATTTCCTAGTCGTCAGTTTCGTCCGTTAAATATTGGTAAATTTCTTTCATCTGGTTTCTTGTTGGGACGAAGTTGGAATAGTGGCAGACAGGAACATTCTCGATCATGTATAATTCATTGATTAGTGCAGGAGTGAAAGTGATCCATCTACCTCGTACATAAATGACTCTCTGGTTGATTCCGTGCAAATTTGCATAAAATTCCTTTACCACAAGAACAACCACGGCGGCGGTAGTATAGCACAACACTTCCCATCTTCGTCGCACTATCATCTCTTCAATTTCCATTGAGTGATTATTCAATCCTCAATTTATGAATCCTCATTCCTCGATCAATCTTTTCTTCATCAGTACCTTGTTGAAGATTCGCTGCGCTTCCACACTAATAAACTTTCGTCGATTGAACACAAGCATTTTGGGATTATCAGGGGAATTGGACGCCATAGGAATGAAATTAGTGGAGTTTCACTTCATTTTTGGGGACAATATGACTTTAAGAATCGAATTTGGGAGTTTAAAAGGGTAACTCCCGCCCAAAAAACACCATTGAAACTCCAGAAACTGCCATCTCGCTGGTCTTGCCATCGATAGGGTTGAGGGCGCCATCTACGGGCCTCTGTATTTATTTTTCCTGGACTCTCGGGAAAAACCCGCCGTCGGCACCCAAGGTAAAAATTGCATAGTTTTGCTCTGGTCCGAATGCGTTCGAATTTTTCTTTATAGATCCAATTCTATGATGATTCAAGGGTAAATAAGAATAGTAGAGCTTAATACTACCACAAACTAATGATAATTTCAAATAAAAGCTACTATAATCACAGTAAAAGTAAAGATAACTATGGGTTGCCTCCCATAAAGCGCTTAATTTAACGTCGTCAGCTCGACCTATTCAGGTGTTATTCAGGTTGACTGATCATTAAAACCTCTTTAAAATTTGGTATTGTACCCTCAAAATATGGCTTTAATCTGTGTCCATTTACTTTAAATCTATTTCCAGTCTTCTGATCTTCAATTTCAACAACTCCGTAAGTATAAACTTGAGTCACAGTAAGGTCCTAACCAACGAGACTTCAATTTCCTAGGAAATAACTTCAGTCTAGTATTGTAAAGCAAAACTTCTTGTCCTGGTTCAAAGTTATTTTGGTTAATCTTCGGATCATGCCATAACTTTAATTTTTCTTTATAAATTCTATTGTTATCATAAGATTCATTTCTTAATTCTTCCAATTCATT
>NW_018237731.1:177493-178109 GCF_001263595.1 Phalaenopsis equestris | reverse complement strand
AAATTATAATTGAATTCTTTAATCGCCCAATATGCTTTATGCTACAATTCTACTGGTAAGTGACAAGTCTTTCCAAAAATTAGTCTGTAAGGAGTCATTCCAATAGGAGTTTTATAAGCAATCCTGTAAGCCCATAATTTGGTATCCAGTCTAGTTGACCAATCCAATCTACTAGAGTTTACAGTCTTTTCAAGTATTTGTATAATTTCTATATTAGAAACTTCTGCTAACCCACTGGTTTGAAGATGATAGGCAGTAGAGATTCTATGAATAATGTTAAATTTTTCTGCCATTCTCTAAATGTATCCAGGTGTATAGGCATGTATGTCTTTAATGATGAATTCTTAAACGATTAATTTATAAGATCAATCGTTATGCTCAGGCAGACTCACATTATTAGGCAGTGTTCCACAAAGAACAAATCACCTCTTTTTGTGCAATGAGTATGGTCTTGAAGCTAAGGAATAAAATCAGTATGAATGTATATGCATAAAATAAATTTGTTAAAATCTAATTCCCAAACATCAAAGATCTCAACTCTTAACATGAAATTCAGAGGCATTTCATTTCTTCTAGATATATTGCCTACTCGTTGACATTGATCACAAGTTTTTAT
>NW_018237731.1:176872-177360 GCF_001263595.1 Phalaenopsis equestris | reverse complement strand
AGCTCAGTTTCTTCATAATCTTCTCATAATCTCATAATCAGATCCTTACATTGTTCATATAAATAAGGCTCATCCTAAAAATATGCTTTCGCATCATAAATGACTTTTCTTTGTTGTTTGAATGTCAGCATAGGTGGCAAAATATCACTTACAAAAATATCAACAAAATATCAATTACAATATAGTTAACAATATCAGCATACCATGGTATTTTACACTCATTAATATTATAAAGTTGTTCATCAGGAAACTGCCTGTAATTTCATTATCGGAGTCAGATAACTCATGATTTTCTAATCTTGAAAAATTATCAGCAATTTTATTATCAGTTCCCTTTCTATCAATAACCACAAGATCAAATTCTTGCATCAAAAGTATCCATCTAATTAACCTTGGTTTAACATCCTTCTTTTGCATCAGATATTTAATAGCAGAGTGATCAGTGTACACAACACATTTAATTTCAATTAAATAAGATCTAAATTTGT
>NW_018237731.1:176579-176862 GCF_001263595.1 Phalaenopsis equestris | reverse complement strand
GGCCAGTAACTCTTTTTCAGTAACAGTATAGTTAATTTGTGCATCATTAAGAGTTTTACTAGCGTAGTATATAACTTTAGAAATCTTTTCATACCATTGTCCAAGAACATCTCCATTAGCATAATCACTAGCATCACACATAAATTCAAATGGTTTCTCCCAGTTAGGTGAAACTATAATAGGGGCTGTGATTAATTTTTCCTTTAATAACTCAAAGGCATTTAAACAGCTTTCAGTAAATTTAAATTTCTTGTCCTTTTCTAAAAGTTGGCATAGAGGTTTG
>NW_018237731.1:172084-176446 GCF_001263595.1 Phalaenopsis equestris | reverse complement strand
CTTCCGAAATTTTATGCCCTAACACAATTCCTCCTGCAACCATAAATTGACATTTCTCCCAATTTAGAACCAAATTAGTTCTTTTGGAATAACTCCAAATCTAATAATTTAAGCAAGCATCAAATGATGTTCCAAATACAAAGAAATCATCCATAAATACTTCCAATCCATCATCAATTAACTTCCTAAATATGGGCATCATATCTCTCTGGAATGTTGCAGGTGCATTACATAATCCGAAAGACATTCATCGAAAAGCAAAAGTTCTAAAAGGACTAGTAAATGTTGTCTTTTCTTGATCCTCAAGAGCTATAGAAATTTGATGGTAACTGATATATCAATCTAAAAAACAAAAATATTTGTGCCCAGCAAGTCTATCTACTATTTGATCTAAAAAGGGTAAAGGGAAGTGACCTTTTCTGGTGGCAGTGTTTAATTTTTTATAATCAATGCAATTATGTCATCCAGTAACTTGTCTGATAGGTATTAATTCATTATTTTCTTTTGTTTTAACGGTCACTCCTCCTTTCTTAGGAACACAGTGAGTTGGACTTACCCATGAAAAACTTGTTGTGAGATATGTAAATGCATATTCCAGTGTCTAACCATTTCAAAATTTCCCTCTTAACTACTTCTTTAACTACTTCTTTCATCATTGATTGGATTTAATCTCCTTTGTGGATCAACTCTTGGTTTATATTGTTCATCTAATATAATTTTATGCATACAGATTGAAGGACTGATTCCCTTAATATCAGCTAAGGTCCAACTAAAAGCTTTCTTATATCTTTTCAATGTATCTAACAGTTTTTGCTCTTGCAAATCCTTTAATTCTGAAGATATAATAACAGGTAATGTAGATGAGTCTCCCATAAATACATACTTCAAGCGGCTAGGTAATATTTTTAACTCAAGTTCATGTGGTTTTATAGTTGACAGAACTAGATTCTTATCAGTATTTTCTGTAATATCCAGCATCGCAAATCTTTCCTGAAAATAATCTAATTCTTCATTTTCTAATTCGTCCAAAATAATTTCATCACTCTCTTCAAATTGTTCTTTCTCTTCAAAATGTTTTTTAAAATGTTCATTCAATAGATGTTCACTAATTTCCATGTGAAAAAATTCATTATCTCTTTCAACAGCAGGGTATTTCATAGATTTTGCAATGTTAAAAGTCACTTCTTGATCATTAACTCCCATAGTTAACTCTCCTTTTTAAACATCTATCATAAATTTTCCAGTAGCTAAAAATGGTCTCCCTAAAATGATAGGTATTTCTTTATCTCCCTCCATATCTAAAATAATGAAATCCAGAGGAAAGATAAATTTATTCACTTTTTCTAACACATGTTCTATAACTCCCTTAGGATAAGTAACTGAACGATCGGCTAACTAAAGAGTTACAGAAGTAGGCGAGACTTCTCCTAATCCTAATCTTTTGAAAATTGTTAGAGGTATAAGATTAATGCTGGCTCCCAAATCACATAAAGCTCTTCCATAAAATTTTTCACCGATAGCACACGGTATAGTGAAATTGCAAGGATTTTTTAATTTTTCAGGAAGCTTTTTCTGAATAATTGCACTACACTCTTCGCTAAGTGCAACAGTTTCATTATCCGTGAATTTCCTTTTCTTGTTCAGAATATCTTTCATAAATTTCAAATAATTGGGCATCTGCTCTAAAGCTTCTATGAAGGGAATGTTTATCGTTAACTTCTTAAGAATTTCTAAAAATTTGGAAAATTATTTATTTTGTTTGTGTTGCTTCAATCTTTGAGGAAACGGTGGTGGAGGTTTCTCCACAGTAATTTTCATTGGTGTAAATGGATATTCTAATATTTGGTATTCATGATCCTTTTCATTTTCGGCATCCACTTTCTCTTTTTCAGTTTTTGTTTATTTGTAATTCTTTTCCACTTCGTAATTGTATTGCTTTTATCTGTTCTTTTCCTTGATCTTTAGGATTTGGTTCCACACTACTAGGAAAAGTTCCCAATGTTTGGTTACTAAGCGCAGTAATGATATGCCTTAATTGATTTTCATTATTCTTAATAGCAGTTCCTTGAATTTGTAATTGATTTCCATAATTCTGCAATTGTTGACCCATGTTTAATATCAGCTCTTCCATAGACAACTTTTTTTCCTTAATTAGAGTGTTACTATTAAATCCTGGAGGATAAAAATGTATATAGTTAATATTTCCTGGGTTGGATGAATTTTCTAATAGGCTCACGGGGTTGTTTGCCCATTGTTAATTTGTAGAAGAGTGCCCATTGTCGATTTGTAAAAGAATTGTTATACCAATTAAAATTTGGATGATTCTTCCAACCATGGTTATAATAGTTTGAATAAGGGGTTTTGGGTCTATTAATAGCATTTAAAGTCTCATATAAAGGTTGAACATCCATAAATTGCCCAGATGAATTCTCTTCCATCATAGAAGGTGTTGGAGAATAATTAATCCCATAATGATCTAGTTTCTTTGATATTGCAGCAATCTGCAAAGCTAACATAGATATCGCATCAAAATCATGAATACTAGCTACTCTTTTAGAATTTACCCTTTCAGAGGGCCATTGAAAATTTTTTGTAGCCATATCTTCTATTAATGAATAAGCCTCATCAAAAGGTTTTGACATTAAAGAACCACCTGCCGCAGCATCTATAATCGATCTAAGTGATCCCACTAATCCATTATAAAAAGTTTGAATTATCAACCAATCTGGTAACAAATGATGAGGGAATTTCCTAAGAAGATCTTTAAATCTCTCCCAAGCTTCATATATTGACTCTAAATTTTATAGAACGATGTTATGTCATTTCTAAGTTTAGAAGTTTTGGATGGAGGGAAATATTTGGATAGAAATTTCTATAAAAATTCTCCCCAAGTTCTAATAGATCCTGGTGCTAACAAATTTAACCACATCTTAACCTTATCCCTCAGTGGAAAAAGAAAAAAGTCTAAGTCTAACAGCATCATTTGAAACTCTGTCATATTTAAATGTAGCACACAGTTCTAAAAAACTAGCGAGGTGTAAATTAGGATCTTCATTTGGGGTACCTCCGAGTTGATTATTTTGTACCATTTGGATAATATCATGTTTAAGCTCAAATGAATAAGTAACTACATCAGGATTTTGGATAGATCAGTGAATTTCATCTTTTATAGGATTTGCATAATCTCGTAAGGGTCTAGGTTGGTGTTCATTTTCTATTCCTTGATTGTTCATGTTGTTTTCCATTGTATCACAATTTATAGGTTCTCTTCTCAGTCTTCTAATTTTTGTAACTGTGCGTTCTAATTCCGAATCATAGGCTATAAGATTTTCAGGTCCAAATTTACGCATTCAATTTGAAATCAGTACACAGAAAACAGTTAACTAAAATATAAAAATAAGTTACAATTCAAGTAAAACTTTTCTCAAAATCCTAATTTGTTCGTTACTGTAATTGTAACTTTTGTTTACTCACACCTTGACAGCGGTGCCAAAAACTTGACCGCGACTTTATATATGCTTAAAAATATAAGTATTTAATATTACTGTTGAAAGATTTAATTCCTCGGCAATTATACCAAAACTTAAAAACAGTTATAAATTCGATAAATATGGATGTAATAGATATTCAATGATTGTTAAGTCACACTTATCAATGCAAGTATACATATCGCTCAAGTAATATAGGGCTCTAATGGAGTCCCAGATATCAATCTAACAGGGAGTAATATTAGAAGCTACAAACTAAGATTTTAGAAAAGTAATACTTTAATCGTAACAACGAAATTCATTTTGCTTATTTGTCACTAATAGGCAATTGAAATAAATATGTAATTTTCTTAATAACTCTTAAATAACTAATTATATTAATGAGGTTTTTAATGTGATATTCAATACATAAGAAAACATCTTTCTCCTTGTCAAGAAATTATAGTGAATGGATAAAGTGAGTCATTTCAATTTGTAATGTGCCAAATAGGAGCATACATATTCTTTACCCTTCGGTCCAGGCATAAAGAACATTGACTAATCCGACACTTATTCACTGAATCTGCGGCTAGGCTGGGAGGATACTAGCTCTCACTTCGGAGCTCCCACCCAAATGATAGGACCGAATTAGAGATTTTAGTCTCTCACTCTAAAATCTCTAATTCTACGCCCGATAATATTATTTCCCTATGTATTTGAACCTAACTTCCAAGGGCTTTGACCTCCCTGAATCTTGGATGTAATCTTCACTTTAGTTATAAAACTCAACATATTTTAACAAATCAATTGGCCAGATTGAAAGTAAATTAAGATCGAAGTGAAAAGATCATCACAATTTCTTAAACATTTTCATGGCTTCACCAATTCAAATCAC
>NW_018237731.1:141900-171729 GCF_001263595.1 Phalaenopsis equestris | reverse complement strand
GGACAGACCCGCCGAGCTCGCCGTCGGCGGCTTCGAGGACGCCTTCGGCGGACCTTCTAAGTGAATTAATTCTGGAGACTCGAAAAATTCTTACCGTCAGTGTCGTTGGCCCTTTTCGCTCCAAAGTTGCTCCTTTTTACATCTTTTTGCTCCAATGACC
Source organism: Phalaenopsis equestris (assembly GCF_001263595.1). Taxonomy (NCBI): domain Eukaryota; kingdom Viridiplantae; phylum Streptophyta; class Magnoliopsida; order Asparagales; family Orchidaceae; genus Phalaenopsis; species Phalaenopsis equestris. The sequence goes on along the minus strand of NW_018237731.1, from coordinate 171,569 downwards.
CTAATTCATCATTCCTGCAACAAAACATCAAAAATTCCTTTTTTTAAAGTGCAATATCATTAAAAATACTATAAAATAGGTATGAAAATCTCAACATATTTTCCTTTATTCAGTATACTTGCGTAGTATCCCAATATAAATATATAAAAATTAAAAATTTAAATTCTTATTTTTCTTTAGGATTAAGTTTTTGGTTTTATTGCAAAATAAGAAAATATAAGTGAAAAATACCATAAGAACTATTACTATATTATGCATAAGAATTAAATCCGGGATTAGCTAGCCTAGCCTAAACCCATGTTTTGTTCATTTGAACCCACATTGGACCTTTGCACTAAAGTTAGCCTAACCACCACAAAGCCACCAAATTGATAACTCTACAGCCATTAGTTGGACCCTAGTGACCATTCTAAACTCCATGAAAGCACCTATGCTAAGCCATGGACCAAAGGTCCCTTAAATCAAGGGATTTGATTCCATATTTGCTTAAGTTTAAGATTTTTTTTGCCAAAATAAAGCCTAACCATTTAATTGTGAGACATATCATTGAACCCTCTGGCCACCTCCCCTGGCGTGGCCGGTCAACCTAGTGGCCAGAAAACACCCATACCTTCACCATAATGAAAGAAGGAGAAGCCCCATCAAATCCCCCTTCCACAAAGACCCTAACATAGCTCTATACCGACACCTGAAATTGATCTTAGTCGAATTCATACCTAGGCCTTTCGCCATAGAAAGAGGCTCAATCTATAGCCTCCTTGGACCTCCACGAACATGTCGAGCACCTCTGATCAAAGCTTCCCTTCTCAGAGCAAAGGTATTGAACTCCTCCTCCCGAGCCTATTTTGATTCTTCATTTGATTAGGCATAATTTAATTGCATGATTACTATATGGATGTGTTCGTCACACTTAGATGAGCATTTAGAAACAAATCACACTTAATTTGGTTAAGAAATGAGCGAGATCTTAAGCTTTGAAAATGGATGGTTCTCGGGCTAGGACATTGGGGACGATGATGGGGAGCCATCCAATCGCGCATTTATTTCATCAACAGATGAGATCTAGCCGGACAACGCCTTCATACATGAACCGCTGGACGAGTCAGCGCTGAGGTGGATGGCAACGTCAAATGGGATCGCGTCTCATGGTGTTTCGGAGCTACCGTAGGTTGACATTGCACCGCGCGTTTAAATTGATAAGTAGGGATTTAAATAATTCAGCAAATGCTCCCTAACTTTAAAAACCTATATCTTGGAGTAGAAAAATCACAAAAACAAAATAAAAATACACACTTACTCAGTGAACAGAGGAAAATAATGTGAAAATAATTTGAAGTCCATTTGATGCATGCTTTATTTTTAACTAATTAAACATTATTTTGAGTCTTTTAATTCTACATGCATATAGACATTTCACCATAGCTTGAAATTTTGGCATGTTATTGCCTCTGTCTTAGGGAACATTCCCTGATTTTTTGAAGGCCAGAGGGGATCTTTAGACAGAGAGCCATATTTTTCAAGATTATGTCTATTATTTGCATAAATTAATCATAATAATTAGCATGTTGCTTCGAAAAATTTAAGAAAATTTTGGAAGGTTTGATATGACCAGAGAACCCTTTGGAAAATATTTCACGGGTTAAGTTATTAAGAATGTACTTAATTTCCACCAACCTTAAAACACAAAGAAAATTAATTTTGGGAAACAAAAACATCTAAATGACTTAACTTTTAATCTCCACTGTGATTTAAAGTTCATAAAACTCCCCATAAAAATTTCAAAATATTTGGAGCTCATTTAATAAACTTAAATTGATTTTTCAAGATTGATTTTTCAAGTTAAATCACATTTTTGGCACTAAAATGATTTTTAATAATTAAAATATAACTGAAAAAATTTTAAAAATTTGTTTTTAGGGTTCTCTGTGATAAGAGGAATTTTATAAAAATAAATTTGAAATTAAAATAAAAATTCCATTTTAAGCCTATTTTTAATATTTAAAAAATTAAAAAAATGATAAAAATTACAAAGATAATGAAATTAATAAAAATCTTCTAATTTTTTTTCTAAGCACTTAGGAACAATTGGAAAATTTTTTTCTAATTTTCTAAGTGAAGATATTGAATTTTGAAGCTTAAAATAATTTTTAAAAGCTAAAAATGGATTTTCACTAAAATAATTCTAAATATTCAAAGAAAAATTAAAAAAAAATTATAAAATTTGTTTCTCTAGGTTCCTTGACATTAGAGAGATTTAATAAAAATATAAAACTCAACTTTCCACATTTAAAATATTTATAAATAATAAATAGTTCAGAAATTAAAATAATTCTTAAAATTCAAAAAAAACTTAATAAATAATGAAATTTTGTCCAAATACTTTTCTGATTAGGCTTTGTCTTGGTCAAGTTATGGAATTTTCTTTGAAAAATCCTATTTTTGCATTAAAATAAATATGTAAATTAAATTAAATTTTGAAGGATCACATTTTCCCCTCTGATGTCTTAATTGACCCATGAGTGAGTTGGTATAAAATTTCTAAAGTCATTTGAATTAACTTTGATAAATTACGAAGTGATGGAGCCTTAGGGGCAAAAATTTAATTTTAGAAATTTAGCCTTAATTAACATTTTGGCTTAATTCAAGAAGGACATAACCTTTGATTTTAACTAACTTATTTGGATAATTGAAACACAAGGGGATTAATTGGTGGAAACCAACCTCACTCTTTCATAATCAAGGGATAAATTTGTAATTCCTTAAATTATTAAAACTTAGAAGTCTATTAAATTAAATGATCTTAGATTTAGGGGTATGACTTTGGAAGTTGATAACTCACCAGTTGATAACTCACCTTGGAAGTTGATAACTCACCAATTTAACACCCCTATTTGTTGTTCAAATGACTTTCAAAAATGAATCATCATCACTTTAAATTCAATTTCTTTCAAAATAAATGATAATAATAACTAAGATATCTACTAAAATCTTAAGGGCTTAGTAGTGACCTAGGCTAAATCAAATTTGGTTAAATGAGGATTAGAAAATAGAACATAGTTTAAAATTGAACATCTTTCAAACACTACAAGCTGAAATTAAAAAGATGGCTGAGTGCCTTGATAACATTAACTTGCCCCTTTTAAGGGTCTTCACCCACATAATTTACAAATTAAATCACAAATGATAATTATGTTACTCTTAGGGATAATTCAAACATCAATGTTCATTGAGCATTAAGGGTATTCACAGGATAGGTTATTAAGCAACATAATAAGTTTAAAATGAGCTTGAGACTTTTCACCTGGCGGTGAGAGGGAAGCATGGACCTGCTTCTTCCTCTAGATCTGTTGGATACCTCGGAGGTCTACTAAACTTAATATGTTTTTCTTAACAAAAAAATCATCCTTAATCAAACCCATAGGAACCCACTAAGATATGACTTAGGGTTAGGAAGGTCATTAAAATCTTACTTTTTTCTTTTTACATAAAATGTTCTAACATGCATTTTGAGTTTCAGGTGGTGGAACGAGAAGACTCACCAGTTACGCTTTCTTATACTTTCATACTATACTTTCTATGCTTGCAAACCTGCATGCTAAAAAATGATGTCACCCTGCGTGAAAACAAAAACTATCAGGATGGTGAGAAAACCAAAATCAAAAACCAAAACTAAAATTAAAATCAACCAAGATAAAATTCACCCCCACAACATTCAAAATATATAACAACTCAAAATTTAATCACAAACATCACAAAAACTACAACTATAACTAAATGAAGACGTCTCTATCAGATGATTGGCAATACCATCGAAGAGGTAACCTACGGTTGCTAACGAGCCTTCCCATGGTCTAAATGAAATTATGGAACTCACTATGTTGAATTTAGTAAATTCATTTGAACTAAGTGAATCCAATAGAAAATAGTGGTGCCGGAATGAGGGAACCGTAGGATCCTAACTGGTGTCGCTGTAATCAACTTTAAAATTCCTCATAAAATTTAAATAACTAAAACCATAGGCCATAAGATTTGATGCCATAACTTGACACCCTATAAAACTTAAACTCGTCGCGATAGGGAACTTGGAGCTAGTGTGGTGGGCAGCACGACCATCTTCAACAACAAAACTTGTCTTCCTCAGCTAAACCAATTTTCTTCCTTAGAAACAAACAAACAAGCCATAGGACTTCAAGGTAGTCTGCTTATGCAACATAAATCCTCACCCTATCTTTAGGCCTTTGAATAGCCCTGCTACACAATATAAGCCCTAACTCGTCTTAGGATTCCGAGGTTGTCGTTCGTCAAGACCTAAATCTTCACATCGCTCAAGCTATTTGTATGACTATTTCACATGAATGTAAGTCCTAAATTAATAAAATTGTCAGGATGAAACACTTAAATATTGCTCCTCAAAACTAAAGCCAAATAATAGGATAGACTGGGAAGTCACTGAGGTTCTCCTCCGGATCTATGAAATCCCCTAGTTCTTCCTCATTTGGATTCCAAAAATAAAATGTTCCAAATTTGAGCCAATCCCATTTCACACCTCTTTGTCTGATATCATTGAAAAGTCCTATCCTTTTGAAATCCTTGAAGATAATATTTCTTGATTTTTATCGAGAGTTTTCTTAGGTGACTTCAGTCATTTAAGATGTAATTAACTATAGAGGCTTGCCCTTATAGGATGCTTTTTCCAAACCCAGCTTAATATAAACTTTATTTAATTCTTCATATTAAATAGGAGAAATTATGAGCAAATAATACGATTTTGCAGACCAAACGGACGTCATATATTTCTCAGTTTATTTGATCGAGCCTCATCCTCAAGTCTTGTGTTTATCCTTTGGGATAGAAACAGGGTTTGAGGTACAACGCTCTTTCATCTAAACTATGAAAAATATGAGATCAATTTGATTTCATATTTATTTAAACTTAAAATCTATATATAAATTAAAATGTCCTTCCAAAGCGGACAATGAGATTTTGATTCTAGAGACCGATTTCTTCTTACGGGGAACTCCCAAACCAAAATACTGCCAACAGCTTCTGGCGACTCTGCTGGGGAAAATCTTCTCTTTCCATTTAAATCAAGAAAATACTCACTTCATATATCGGTAATGTGTCAATGTCTCTCTTGGACCACCCTTCTTCCGTTGACATAATTTACTCATTTTTGTCATAGGAAAGTAGGGTCAACTCTTTGGACTTCAAGACTGTCTGTTCAATCACCTTTGAACAGAGAAGTTCAGGAGGCCATTAACAACTCTTTAAATCTTCAGTGGGGTCGGACCCCAACAGGTGTGTTGGTGGAGTAGTTCCACCTAGGCATTGTGCGTTGTTAAGTCGGTCCCGCACTGGGTCCTAAACACTTCACATCTCTCTTTCAAATTTGATTTGCTAGCTTGCAAACTAAATCAAATTCGTGTTGTGTTGCGTGCACTTTAAAATTTTCTTATATAAATTAAAATTTCCTTATATAAATTTAATGTTTTCCTCTTTTAAAACTACTTTCATTTAAAAAATTTTAAAACTCTCACCAAATTAAATAAAAAAAAACTTACTCGGTCTAAAGATCAACCTTTATTAATTTTTAGTGCTTGCACTAAGATTATGAGGTTTTGGCCATATAAGTAACCCCAAAACTTTCTATTTTAAAGCAGTTGTAATGGCCTACCCAATGCTGAATTTTTCCTACAACTTGCTGACAAGCCATGAAGCCCGTAACTCCTACCATCAAGTTCAAAGCCGAATTTGAAGACCTCGAGGTTATCTTCGGGAAGGCTCCGTTCGGCGTGATGAAAGTCACCACTGTAGAAGTTCAGGAGCTGTCTGCTGAGTTTAACCTGAATTGTCTTCAAGGCTTCCCTTCCTACAGAAGTAATGATCATTGAAGATCCGACTGAGGGATTAGTTGTCCCGCCATCAGTATTCGAAATCGGTTCGGGTTCAAAGTCTACACCACTAACTCGAACCCAAAGGAGAAACCGTAGCAGGAGAGTTTGGAGGGCTACTAAAGCTCATGCTCCTGAGGAAGTACTTACTGATGAAGATCCTCACTAGGACGAGTCAGGATTACAGGGAACATACCCACTCTTGTGAGGAAGTAGATTCCATCCTTTGATGAATACCAACGAGAGTATCCAGAAAATCACCAATGCATTACCGTCACTTCATGGACAAGGTGTGGAGAGAAAAAAAACCTGCTCCTACACCCGAGTCAGTTCAGTTTTTCAGAGGCTAGCTGCTAAAGAAGGTTGTTTAGTTAGTGAACTATTTAAATGAGTGGGACATGCAATATCCCCTCGCATGAATAAAGAAATTTTAAAGGACGTTAAATCCACCAAATAATATCAAAAGTTAACTGAGGCTTTGCCTACTCATATTCTTGTCTGGTTTTGCTTGGGGAACATAGTTGATATCGCCATAGTTACCACCCATTCTACCGCTACCAGGACCACAGGTCGTCGACCAGTTAAGTCAATACTGGGTCCAAGAATTTTACCGAGCACACACCACAAAGACATTCCTAAAGTTTCAAAGGAAAAGATGAAGAAATTACCTGGTACCGCAGCTAGTCTGCACCATGGGGAGCATATTCTTCCTCGACATACTGATTTTTTTGCTAGGACACTCCGTCCTGAGACATCATCACAAAGATAAAAGGTATGGATACCCAAGGTCGTTGTACCAATAAAGTCCAGTAAGCCCACAGGGAAAGATCATGGAATGAAGCCAGGTCCAAAGTATCAGACATCGTCACAGCGATTGCCAGTGAAATGGAAGAACAAGAGGAGGAGGTCCAACGGGGTTCTCCAGATCATAAAATAATCAAAGAATCAATTATGAAAGAAAAATTTGAAAAGCTCAAGGCTGAGATTTTCGAGTTGGCTTGGGAACACAAACTTTCCATCGACAATGATGATGAAGATTTGGACTATAATAATTACCTCAAAGAGGATTTCTTGGATGTCCATGTCATTGAAACCAGAGACGCTCCATCTGCGCACAAGGCTCAACCTCTCGTCGAAGAGAACGCTGTAGATGTGTTGCCTAGGGCTATCCTCCTAAGGGATAAGCAAGTCAGCCAATTGGAGAAAAGGATAAAAGAGATGGCCGCAGCCATGATCGTCATACCGCCATGGCCACCATTCAAGGGCAATCACAAGCACTGCAACTAGCCTCTCCGGAGATCAACCAACTAGAATTCATACATATTACTGATGAAAGAAGAGAAGTTGCCTTGACAAACAGAGATGAACAACCAAAGAAGGATTGTCCATCGAGCGCCATACGAGAGAAAGAATTTAAACAAATGGTTGAGCAATTTTGGGAGGCCTTAACCCAATCCAAGGTTGGTGCATTGATTCTAAAGGGTAGACCTTACCCGAAAGAATTCAATGTCATACCCTTCCCCAAGGGTTTTGTGGCCCCAAACTTTAAAATATTTGATAGGACTGGAAATCCCAGACAACATGTAGCACATTTCCGAGCACAACTAATTGCGAAGCTTTACTCTTCCAACAGTTTGTCAGCAGTTTGTCAGGGATCGCCTTCAATTGGTATGATGATTTGCCTAACGGATCAGTAAGGACATTAGCTGAGCTGGAACAATTATTTGTGAAGAGATTCACCAGAGCGCAACATCATGTGTCTATAGGAGAGCTCATGATGGAAAAACAAAAGCCCAACAAGACTTTGGTGGACTAGATTTTGAGGTGGAGAAACTTTAGCATGAATTGTGAAGATTATCTACAAGAACACCATACAATTGAGATCTTACTCAAAAACATTCATGGACCAGTAGCTTTCATGCTCAAGGGACTCACCATCAAATCCTTTAAGAAGCTACTCTGCAAAGCCAACAGTCTTCAAGAGGAAATTAAACATATGGATTCTCACGAGAAGTCTAAGGAAACTAGAGTATTTGAAAAGAAGTCAGGAATAGTAGGGACTGTCGATAAAGGAAAACAACCAATGAAGATATATGTAGAAAATCCTCATTAGCCTTCACAGCATACTCAGAAACAGAATAGCCAGTCCAACCAGCGATCGTCTTAAGGAGGGTCATCTCAGAGTAAGAGATTATCTCTGCCAAAATGACAGAAAATGGTGTATTCTTTCAAAGATGAAGCCGTATCCAAAATTTTTAGAAGTATGATGAAAAAGCCAGAGTTCATATTACCAGTGCTGAAGAAATCAGAAGAGGTCGATAAAAAAGATGAACCAAATTATTGCCCGTATCACCGATTGCTGGGACACACTATAGAAGAATGTTTCATCTTTAAGGATTGGCTCGAGAAAAATCTCAAAGAAGGAAATATAACAAACCTGAAAGAATATTTAACGAAACTTGAAAAGGGTTCCATAAATATGATTTCGGTCAAGCGGATTTCTCCGATTGATCCATATACTGGAAAAGAGAGATGGAGTACGACTTGAAACAAGCTCAAGAGGGTCCTAAAACAAATACAAGATTCATCAAAACAATCTTTTGCATATATCAAAATAGATGAATGGAATGAAGTTTGGAGCAAATCATCCGAGAAAATATTGAACTAAATCTACAACGCGTCAAAACAAACTTCCGTTCAAAGTCCTCAGCCTGTCAAGCCCGAGATGAAGATTTCATCACAAGAGCCATCATTGTCAAAGACAAAGAGAAAGAAGAATGCCATCGTGAAGATTGATAGCACGAATGGTAGGATATCGGCTGCCTCTGCTAGATTGGTTATCTCATATTCAGTGAAGAAAATCCTCAAACCCTTAACTTTGTATGATTATCTTTTTGCCCCTCCGGGGTCTTACAAATATGGGTCTTACCTCCGGGGTCTTACAAATATAATGATCATGATTTTGGCTACATTTTAACTGTTTCTAGTGATGATGTAATCGATAATGACCAATGTAACCTCGATCTCGATTCCCAAAATGATTCTTAAATCATACTTGAGTCTGATAAACTCACTAATAAAACCAAAGAAGGCATTAACAATACCAGCTATGATAGCATCGGGAGCGAGGAACCAATCCTCGTGCACCACGGTGCACCGCTTGCCATCAACTTAGATCTTTCTAAAAAAGAAGAAACACTGGAAAATTCAATAAAGGTACCTCAAGAAGAATAAATTACAGAAATAAACTTAAGGAGCGGGAAAGTGTTACCCCCAAGAATTGCTCCAGCGGATAAAGGAAAACAAATAGTAACTCGAGAAGAACTACCTCCACCTCCACCAGTGGAAGAATCACACAACCAAGTGAAAATTTGAGGACCACATAAAGTGCATTACAATGTGGTAGCTCATCTTAGGAAGTTGCCGACCCAATTAAGTATCTATGACGCTGTAATCCTATCGAAGGAGATGAGAGAGTCTATGGTTACAGCGTTGCTCGACCCAGAGATTTTTTTAGCTCAGTTGGCCAACAGATCCTCAGATGAAGTTTGCTCGTTGAAAGAACAACCTCAGGGTGACCTTCAAAGATGAAGATTTGCTGCTCGGTACTGCCGACCACAACTGACCACTCTACATCTCCGTTAACATCGGCAGATTTGTGTAGTGCAAAGTTTTAGTAGGTCCTGGAGCATCACTCAACTTGATGAGCCTACGAACATTGTCCTATTTGGACATCGAAGCTCAAGAGCTTACGACCGATAAAATGATGCTAAGAGGATTTAACCAAAAGGGAGAGAGAGCCTTTAGATCCATTACATTGCTTATGAAGGTTGAAGAACTAGCAACAACAGCTAAATTGCTAAATTTCATATCATCGACATTCATATCATCGACATTGAGACCTCTTTTAACGCTCTATTGGGTTGACCGTGGGTTCATGAATACAACATGGTTCCATCGTCTCTACACCAGTGCATTAAGTACTACAAAGAAGAACAAGAACACTACATCAAAGGTGATCTACAACCATTTTCAATTCATGAAGTTGGTATTCATGAAGATGCTGCCTACTACGTGCCTCCAAAAAAAACTATCTTCTCTCATGAAATTGCTACAAATAAAAGTAAAGATTAAGAAGAAGTACAATGGCAGGGCCATTCAACTCCACTTTAGCGACCTTCCACTACTCTCTTACAATAAGTTGGTGGAGGTTCTTTTAGTTCGCACACATGAGGTCGAGGTCGGGGACATGGACGAGCAAGAACCAACTTAATCGTTGAATGGACTAGGCTAGCCATCAACATCGATGATGAAGACAGTTTCAAAGATGAAATAACGATGACAAAACAGAAGAAATCTCAGTATAAGATATCCTTAGACGATGCCGAGAAAAGTGAATATAAGTCAATGTATGATCGGATAAACCACTATGTGAACATCATGACCCTTACTCTGATTCTCCCTCAAGAGGTCATGAGTTTAGAGGTCAAGGAAGTTCATAGTGTTGGTTCAAACCCGATCAAATTTTACCGTGCTTCTACCTCTACAAATCTTGAAAAGCATGTAAATTTTGATGAGGAACCTAATGAATTAATGGAATTGAATTTTGGTTGCTTTTTGCTTTACGTACAAAAGTTAATTCAACAAGGACACTTACCAAAATAAATGCTAAGAGATAGATTACAACTTTTTGAAAAGTTATGGAGTGTTAAAACTCGAACTCCAAACTCAAAAGAGGGTCTCGAATTTGGTACAGTCGGACCAGTCAATGATTCAGAATTTTGTTCAGAATTTTGTATGGTCGTATGGTCGTTACTAGTGAATCAGGAGAGGATTGCCTTGATATAGAGGATTACTCCAATGATCAACTAATAGAAGATGCTCTGCCAGAATTTAAGGCAGAAATTAGATCAACGGTTGATGAATTGAATGAAATTAACCTCAGGACTGAAGAACAACCCCAACATACATTTAGAAGTTCTCTACTCAACGATGAAGAATCTCTACAGTTGATCAAATCGTTAACAGAATTCAAAGATTATTTTGCATGGAGTTATGATGAAATGCCAGGACTGCCAGTAGAAGTTGCAGTTCATAAACTCAGGGTGGACAAGGATATAACCCAGTAAAACAAGCTCCAAGAAGAATGCATCTCAAAATAGAGCAAAAAGTCATTGTCATGGTGAAGAAAACAATAGACGCTAACTTTCTAAAAGAAGAGCAATACCCCACATGGTTAGCCAATATTGTACTTATCAAGAAGAAAAATGGACAAATCCGTGTTTGTGTCGACTTCAGGGATTTAAACAAAGCATGCCCGAAAAACGAATTTCCACTACTAATACCAGAAATGATGGTTGATATCACTTCTACATATGAAATCCTCTCTTTCATGGACGGATCGTCGGGATACAACCATATCAAGATGGCTCCGAAAGATGCAGCACTTATAGCCTTCAAAACCCTTCAGGACACCGATCGGAGAATTTTCTGCTACACAATGATGTCGTTTGGGTTAAAGAATGCCGGAGCAACATATCAACGTGCAATGATGAAGATTTTTGACGACCTAATTTACAATCAAGTGTAATGCTACGTGGATAATTTGCTCATGAAAAGAAAAAAAATAGACAATTTGTTTGATTTGAGGATCGTGTTTGAACGGTTACGACGATATGACCTTAAAATGAATCCCTTAAAGTGCGCCTTTGGCATTACCTTCAGGAAATTTCTAGAATTTGTTGTCCATCATCGGAGAATCGAGATCTACTCAGATAAGATTAAAGCTATCTTAGGAATGCTTCCTCCTAAAACCTTCAAACAACTACGTTTCTTCCAGGGGAAGTTGGCATATTTGAGACGCTTTAGTTCTAATCTCTCAGGTAGGTGTCAGCCCTTCTCGGCATTAATTAAAAAGGACGCCAAATTCTTTTGGGAAGAGAAATGCCAGCGGGCCTTTAAGGATGTTAAATAATAATTAATGACACCTCCTATTTTGGCAGCTATTATCCCAGGGAAACCTAACCCTAGATGACTCTCTTGGAGCCCTCTTAGTCCAAGTCAATGATGAGGGTAAAGAAACCACACTCTACTACTTGATTCGTGGTCTAATACCGATGGAAGTGAGGTATCCACCTATTGAGAAGCTTTGTCTCACATTAATTTTCTCCGCCCAAAAGCTTAGACATTCATGCTTTCTCATAAGATTAACCTAATATCAAAAGTTAACCCAATGCAATTATTGATGGCCCGACTAACACTCTCAGGACGTCTAGCAAGATGGTTGCTGATCTTGTTGCAATTTGATATAACTTTTGTTCCCCTCCATGCTATTAAAGGAAAAATTTTAGCACAGATTTTAGTAGGCTTTCTCGCTGCACACCCACTTCCAACTGGGTCCCCTCTTAGTGACGAACTACCAGATGAACAGATTTTATAAATGGAATTATCCAGTGCGCAACATTGGGAAATGTACTTCGATGGAGCTTTGTCAGCCAGAAAGACAAAGGATCAAACACAGTTATACCAGGCAAAGCAGGAATTGGGTTGATTTTCATCACACCTGATAAGGGTATGTCGAGGTTCTCATACCACCTGACAGAGCCATGTACCAACAACAAAGCAGAATATGAAGCCTTAATCACCAGATTGGAGTTGGCAATCTCAATGGATATAACGGATATTGCCATCTATGACAACTCACAACTTGTCATCCAACAAGTCGTCGGATAATACTAAATTCTGAAATCACGGCTAGTAGAATATCACCGATACGCAATGAAGCTACTAGAGCAGGCTCCCTAGGTGACTTTCTACCGGATTCCTAAGGGAGATAATGCCCATGCCGATGATCTAGAAAAACTCACTAAGGAATTGGCATGTCTCCTGGAGGATTCCATCAAAATCACAGTACAAAGAAGATAAGTTCTGTCTCGAATCAACCTTAAGACTTTACACAAGCTTGGAAAAGAAGAAACAATAATTGCAGTTGCAGATATCAACGAAGATTGGCACAAGCCATTAATGGAATATTTGCATACTGGAAAGCTACCAGAGGACAAATCTGAACACATCGCATTACGAAAAGGGCTATGTTATATGCCTTAGTAGGTAACGTCCTCTACAATAGATCGTTCGACCACATGTGGCTACGATGTTTGAGCAAAACAAAAGCATAGAAAATTGTCAAAGAAATACATGTAATACATGTCGGATTGTGTAAGTCTGTGTGGCGCTCACCAGTCAGGACCAAAAATGAAAATGAAAATCAAAAGACTCGGATATTATTGGCCAGCAATGATATCCGACTGTATGGATACAACAAGAAAATGTCACCAGTGCCAAGTGCATGGGGTGGTCTTGTACCAACCTCCAAATGGGCTACACCCAACCGTTGCTTCCTGGCCATTCGAGTGTTGGGGCATGGACATAATAGGTCTGATAGACCCTCCATCTTTCAAAGGACATAGGTTTATACTTGCCGCTACTAATTACTTCTCCAAATGGGCAGAGGCAGTGCCCCTACGAGAGGTTACAACATAGCACATCCTTCAATTCTTCAAGAGTCAAATCATCTATCATTTCGGAGTACCGCAAAGAATAATTTCCGACAATGGGATAGCTTTTAAAAGCATAAAAATCAATAATCCCATCAAAAGAAACTGGATAGATTGGAGATACTCTATAATTTACTATCCCAGAGCAAATGGCCTAGTAGAAGCCTTCAACAAAACATTGGTAAATATTTTAAAGGAAACACTGGATGAAAATAAAATGGACTGGCACAATTAATTTTTAGAAGCTTTTTGGGCCTACCAGACTACATTTAGCACTCCCACTCAGTATACACCCTACATGCTCATGTACAGGTCTGAGGCCGTACTACCACTAGAAATTCAGATGCCGTCTCTCAGAGTCACTGTTGCCAACAAACTTACAACATAAGAAAGTGCAAAGCTCAGGCTTGAGGAACTAGAGAGTCTGGAAGAGTCTGGAAGAGGAACTAGAGAGTCTGGAAGAAAAATGACTTGAAGCACAACAACATTTGGAACTTTACCAGGCAAAGATGGTACAAGCTCATGGCAAATTGGTCCACTCAAGGACATTTAAAGTTGGTGAGCTTGTCCTCATGCTCAAAATGCCTATTCTTGCATGTCGCAATATAGGTGAAAAATTTGAGCCAAATTGGGAGGGACCATTTATCGTTGAAAAGGTCTACGCAGGAGGAGCCTACCAGTTAGTAGATTTTTGTGGTGAAAGACCCATGCTACCAATCAACGGACAATACCTGAAGACATACTACGCAACTTGATACCGCTTGCCTTTGCTTGATTTGAAATTTTGAAATTTTGATTGTTTTGGGGTTATCTATGTGACCAAACGTCTATGACCGGGTCCAAAATTTCTATAACAAAATTAACCTCAACATAATAAATTTTTTGAAAATTACACACTTCAATTTTCTCTTTTCAAACTTAATATGCTACTAAATTAAATAAATTTCACACATAAATAAATGATCTCTTCATAAACTAAATTTTTCTTTAATAAATAATTTGTTTTTTTCTTGTTCATGCTAAGTCTTAGCCCACTGACATTTTTTTCCTATCGTCTGCAGAGAAATGTCAGGCCAGAGGCTGATCTTCGCCTTTAGAGATGGCTGGAATCTCACACTAAATGAATAAATGGCGCCGCTAGGCAGCAGTATAGACTTCAACATGGAATTTAACCAAGTTGACATGGATTACAAAGGGCCCCTGATGGATGTCGTTAGCTGACAGGAAAAGGAAGGGCTGCCCTCACTACTAAGGGTAGCCACCAAAGACAATGCGTCGCTAAAAGGAAATAATGTGATGGTACAACAGGTCCCGATGAAATGGCCCATCAATTCACCATCCATGATAGCTCTGCCGAATGGGGGCCTAGCTGCTGCTGATAATAAAAGGATACCATTTTCTCCACTAAAAAGAACACAATGAAGAAACACCAGCCAATGAAAACAGAGAGCTTTCTTACGAGAAGAGAGCAGACGCCAGAAAGAGGCAGACGACTTGCTCACTCCTTTTTCTGTGGGACACATTTATGATCCGGGCATGAAAGAGACCTCCTCCAACCAGCCCGCTACGAATGAGGAGTCCAAGTTTGTTACAAAGCTAAAGATACTACTAGCTTAGATGTTCTGTGTATGGGTTTCCCTACCTGTAATACCGAAATACCTGTACGAGCATCAACTACAGGGGCATTCATGGAGTGCCCGGACTGCAATGTCTTACATCTACAACACTACAACACATTAGAGGAATATGCATCTACCGATGATGGATCTCAGATCGCTAATTACCTAATAGAGGCAGAGCCATATGTCCCAATGGATGCAGAGCCGTATGTTCCAAGGGGTACAGAGCCAAACGTTCTGTCAAACGTAGAATCATACATTCCATTAGAGCCAGAGACAGCAGCAGCTTGGGTTCTCACTGATATTCAAATGAGGGAATACCCGCGACAACTGCCAACTCCCACTATGATAGAATATTATAAAATGAGCAAAGTAAATTAAAGTGACTTCAAATTCTACGAAGAAGTATAGGAAAAACTCATCAACGTATTGAAGGGATTATAATTGTATACCAGAGTCTTCTCAGAGACTGACGAACAAAGTATTATTGACTGCATTTTTTACATAAGTGACAGAGGTCGAGCAGGTTTACTTATGGAAAGGACCTATTTTGAGCTGAGGAAATGGTTGCGAGGAAAATCTATCCGGGGTGGCTGCTGCTACAACTTCATAAATAATAGATAAGGGAATCTTCCTGGGATCCTCAGACACGATCAAGTAGATCCACTACCTACAATGATAAAGTGGATGATCAAAAGAATGGTCATATGGAGTATCTGCCCGCTACCTGTATTCCAAACAGTTGTATTATCAACATCTACGATGACGGTGATTGTATTCCTCCACATATAGACCCCCATCACTTCATGAGGCTCTTTTGTACGGTCTCATTCATGAGTAAAAGAAACATCTTATTTGGGAAAGAAATTGACATCATCATCCCTGGTGAGGTTCAGAGGCTCTGTGGAGATTCCTCTACCAGTTGGCTCAGTGCTTGTTCTCTAAGGCAACGTTGCAGAAGTTGCCAAGCATTTCATTCCAAGTGTGCGACACCGTAGGGTGTCCGTAACTTTCCGACGGATGGAAAACAACAAAATGTCATATGGGTTTCAACCGGATCCAGAGCTAGAGGAACTACTACCTTACGAGCTATGAGAGGGTTGCACCTCTAAGCATATTGCAAAGGGAACACCTATCCTGAAGCATCGCTTAGATGGTCAGCTCGATCAGGAGCTTGTCACATTAGAAACAGATAGTCAGAGGATTCCTTTCTACATTACTACATTACAGCAATTTGATATGTATCAGAGATGCTTAGGCTATGATGTGTACATGGCGTGAGATGTTTTGGATGTACTTTGATGCATTTTTCATATTGTACTTTTTGAGGCATTGGCCTACACTTGATCTGTAACATTTTGTTGGAACAGATTCATGAAGTTTCATTCAAAAATGTGTCTTTTTGTCAATTTCCTTTTGTGCGATGGATCGAAGCCACAAACCACACGTTGGTTCAAAATTACAACAAACAAAGAACAAAACGACAAAAAAAAAATTTAACGATAATAAAATTTAAACAAAAATAACTAATGAACAAACAACAAAACAACTCCCTTTTGAAATATCAACGAACTAAAATCAAATTTGGAAAACATATTTTGAAAAACTAAATGTGATAAAAATAAAAAGAAAAGAAAATAAATTTGTTGAGTGGATTCTCTTAATTTTGAGGTCTCTTACTCTTTGGTCGCGTAGCACAACTATCTTTGTCTACACTAATTCTCTTCACATCCCCACAGAATTTCACATTCTGCGCAAACATTTGCAAATTTGCATAAATCCTCTTCAACAATGTCAACTTTTACATACGACACATGTCTTTGACTTAAACACTACAAACTCTGTAGAATTCTCATTTTCAAATCAGTCCTTAACTTCTGATTCACTACTTTTGAGGTCGGTTCTTACCTTCTGACGCTCTCTTTTAAGATTGATCACTACCTTTCAACTGTAATTTTCGAATTAGTCCCTAACTTCTGATTCACTACTTTAGAGGTCGGTCCCTTCCGAGACACTCTTTTAAGATTGATCATTACCTTTCAATCCTTGTTTTCGAATCAGTCCATAACTTCTTATTCACTAGTTTCGAGGTCGATCCTTACCTTCCGACACACTCTTTTGAGATTTATCACTACCTTTCAATTCTCATTTTTGAATCAGTCCTTAACATCTAATACATTACTTTTGAGTTCGGTCCTTACCTCCCGACACTCTCTTTTGAGATTGATCACTATCTTTCAATTCTCATTTTTGAATCAGTCATTAACTTCTAATTCATTACCTTCGAGGTCGGTCCTTACCTTCCAACACTCTCTTGAGATTGATCACTACCTTTCAACTCTCATTTTTGAATCAATCCCAAATTTCTGATTCATTACTTTTGAGGTCTATCCTTACCTTTCGACGCTCTCTGTTGAGATTGTTCATTAACTTTCAATTCTCATTTTAGAATCAGTCGTTAACCTCTGATTCACCCTTTTGAGGTTGGTCCCTACCTTCTGACATTCTCTCGTGTGATTTATTCTTAACTTTCAATCCTTATCCTGGAATCAGTCCCTAACTTCTGATTCCTCTCTTTTCATGATCGATCCTTAACTGCTTAACTGCCAACCCTCTTCTGAAATTAATACCTGAATTTTAAATCCCACCCCAGAGACGACACTTACACACTGATTCCCACCTTCTATAAATTCCTGAAATCTCATAACTCAAAATCCACTCTCCAATCTCGAGCGAGAGTCCCTACTTCTTGACTTTGATCAAATATTCACCTGTTATATTCCCTAGTGGAAGCAAATAGCACACACAATCCCACACTTTGTATCTATTGACTTAGGAGTTGGTATTGGTTTTAATGATATTGTCGGTCAACGCCAATAAGCGCGGTGTGCTTGCCCAGCCCCCCCCACCGATTGAGGGTCCATTTGTTGTCCTCAATTTTGGTTGAGGTCTAGTTTTCCTCTTTAATAGCCTACGGGTCTAGCCATAGGACTTTTCCTGTTGACTATTCCTAGAAAACTGAAAACTAGAAAAGGAACCTAACTAGAAAAGGAACCTTCACCATTAACTCCTCTTTACTCCTCTTTACTCAACTTGAAGCTCAACATATTGATCCTAACCTCTAGCACTTAGTAGGTGGGATCACTATGAGGGAGCTCAAGAAGAGTTCCCATAGGACTTTTAGACATTAGGGTTGAACCTGGGTGTTGGTCTAGAGCTAAGGCACTCACCAGCAATTACCCACAACCACTCATAAGCACAAACCAAAGTTTCTTGACCTTGATCCCTTGATACTTTTGGGATACTCATGTAGATGGACCCCTAAACCCATTGGCCCTAGGCTAAGTTTTAGCTAAGACCAGTACATAAAGGACCCAAATGGATTTTCCATTTGTCTGTGGCTCATTTATGGTGGTCAACCTCCAATTCTACCAAATACCCAATTTAGCCTTTTGCCCTAAACTCCCCCAAATTACCTAAGATACCCTTGGGACCCTAATTTTGGCAAAAATTCTAAAATTTACCCAAAATATCCAAATTTATTCAAAAATCATCTCAAACCTTTTCAAAACATCCAAGTTACCCAAAATCACAAAAAATTGCCAAATTACAAAACTGCCCCTCCTTAGCCCAAAATTCTAATAATTCCAAAAAATCCCAAAATTTTTCAATATATTCCAAATATTCCCAATTTCACTTTTCTCAACTACCACATGACCCAATTTGACCATTTTGACCATTTTGACCAAAACCCCTAAAATTGCCTTTAAAGGCCCCATCTCCCAAAATCTACCTCAAATGTCCATCAAATTGATCCCAATTTCCCCCAATTTCAATACTAAACTTAAATTAACCTTTTATATGACCAATTTAAACCAAATACATACCCAATTATCCCATTCTTTGAGCTCAATTTTGATCTAAATCAGAACCCCCAATTTTGGCCCTATGACTTGGTTCCACCAAATTGAACCCCATGGCCCACTCCATTGGTCCCAATTTGAATTCTAAACTCCTAATAACATTCATAAACATCAAAATTGACCTTCAATTGGCCTTTTTTAATCCTCAATTTCATTTAATTTCAACCCAAATCTAAAATATCCCAATTTTTCCTCAAATTGGCCACGTCTCAAAATTCCACCAAATTGATTGCCTTAGCCCCAAAATTTCCATTCCATTCCTTCATAAAAAATCTTTATAACATCTCCCTTAATAATTTGGAACATTTAATGGAGCTAAATTCCAATCCTAGCCCAATCTAGACCCAAGTCTAGCTCAAAAAGCCCAAATTGATAAAATTTTAAAAATCCTCGAAATTCGCCCTCTAATTGAACTCAAAATCATTTCAATCCTTCACCAAAAATCTTCATTACAATCATCTACACAATGCTAATCAATAAATTGGGTCAATTAACATGGTGATCCTAGCCCAAAACCAAGTTTTGGTCATTTGAACCCACATTGGACCTTTGCACTAAAGTTAGCCTAACCACCCCGAAGCCACCAAATTGATAACTCCACAGCCATTAGTTGGATTCTAGTGACCAGACTAAACCCCATTAAACCACCTAAGCTAAGCTATGGACCAAAGGTCCCATAAATCAAGGGATTTTATATCGTATTTGCTTAAGCTTAGGATTTTTTTGGCCAAAACAAACAAACCCATTTAATTGCTTTGACATATTTCTTTGATGTCCCTGAGCCCTCTGGCCACCTCCCCTGGCCTGGCTGGCTGGCCTACTGGCCGGAAAACACCAAAACTGTGAGCCACCCCGATGGAATCAAACCCATTTCAAACCTAGAGGCCACCTCATCCAAATTAAATGTTAGAGTCTCTCTGCCCTCCACCTAAGCATCAATTTTCACCCCCTAGTTGGCCATGGCAGCAAGCCTTAAGCCATTTTTATAAAAATCTCACCTCCACGGCCATGGAGGTAGTGTTAAAAATTTCTCAGAGAGACCACTTTAAATTGCTCCTAGAGACTCTTTAAGACCTCCTCAGCTCAAGCCTACCCCTTTCCCCCACGGGTTCCCACTGTGGAAGCTCAATTTTGAGCTCAAACTTCTGCCAATAACCAGGATAGAGCTCACCACACCTCCAAAATCCATCAAACTCAAAGTAAACTCACCCACACCTTCACCACAATGAAAGAAGGGGAAGTCCCATCAAATTCCCCTTCCATAGAGACCCTAACATAGCTCTAGACTCACACCTGAAATCGAGCTTGGTCAAACTCATACCTAAGCCTTTCACCACAATAAGAGGCTAAATACTTAGCCTCCTTGGACCTCCACAAATGTTCTAAGCACCTCTAATCGAAGCTTCCCTTCTCAGAGCAAAAGTACTGAACTCCTCCTCCTCCCCAGCATATTTTAATTCTCCATTTGATTAGGCTTAATTTAATTGCAGGATTACTGTATGGATGTGTTCGTCACACTTAGACGACCATTTAGAAACAAACCACACTTAATTTGATTAAGAAATGAGCGAGATCTTAAGCTTTGAAAATGGATGGTTCTCGAGCTAAGGCATTGGGGATGATGACGAGGAGCTGTCCGATCGCGTATTTATTTCATCAACATATGAAATCTAGCCGAACAACACTTTCATACATGAACCGCGGGCTGAGTCAGTGCTGAGATGGATGGCGGCGTTGAATGGGAGCTCGCCGCGTGGAGTTTCAGAGCCACCATAGGTTGATATGACGCCACGTGTTTAAATAGATAAACAGGGATTTAAATAATTCATAAAATGCTCCCTAACTTTAAAAATACATATCTTGGTGTTGAAAAATCACAAAGATAAAATAAAAATATTCTCTTCCTCAGTGAATGAAGGAGGACAATGTGTAAATAATTTGAAGTCCATTTGATGCATGCTTTATTTTTAATTAATTAAACATTCTTTCGAGTCTTTTGATTCTCCATGAATATAGACATTTCACCATGGCTTGAAATTTTGGCATGTTGTTGCCTATGTCTCATAGAACAATCCCTGATTTTTCCAAAGCTAGTGGGGATCTCTAGACAGAGAGCCATATTTTTCAAGATTATGTCTATTATTTGCAATAATTAATCATAATAATTAGCATTTTGCTTAGAAAAATCTAAGAAAATGCTTAGAAAAATCTTAGAAAAATCTAAGAAAATTTTGAAATGTTTGTTATGACCAGAGAACCCTTTGGAAAATATTTCATGGGTTAAGTCATTAAGAATGTGCTTAATTTCCACCAACCCTAAAAAAACGAAAATTAATTTTAGGAAACACAAATATCTAAATGACATCTCCACTATGATTTAAAGTTCAGAGAACTCTCCATAAAAATTTCAAAACATTTGGAGCTCATTTAATAACTCAAATCGATTTTTCAAGTTAAATGATATTTTTGGCATAGAAATGATTTTTAATAATTAAAATATAACTCAAAAAGTTACAAAAATTAATATTTGGGGTTCTCTGTGATGAGAGGAATTTTCTAAAAAAATTTTTGAAATTAAAATAAAAATTCCATTTTAAGCCTATTTTTAATATCTATTCATTTTTAAGCCCATTTTAAATATTTAATAATTAAAAATTCATAAAAAATCACAAAAAATAATAAAATTTATGAAAATGTTTAAAATTTTTGAAAATGTTTTAAATTATTTTCTAAGCACTTAAAAACAATTGGAATATTTTTCCTAATTTTCTAAGAGAAGATATTGAATTTTGAAGATTAAGATAATTTTTAAAGGCTACAAATAGATTTTCATAAAAATAATTCTAAAAATTCAAAAAAAAATTAGAAAATTGTAAAATTTATTTCTTTGGGTTCCTTGTCATTAGAGAGATTTAATAAAAATATAGAAGTAAAATTTTCACATTTAAAATATTTTATAATTAATGAGTACTCCCAAACTTAAAATAATTCGTAAACTTCAAATAAAACTTAAAAAATCATGAAATTTTGTCCAAATAATTCTCAAGTCTAAGTTTACTTCCAGTAAAACTTTCAAAGGATTAGACTTTACTGTGGTCAAATTATGAAATTTTCTTTGAATAATCCTATTTTTTCATTAAAATAAATATGTAAATTAAATTAAATTTTGAAAAATCACATTTTATCACATTTTATCCTCTCTTTATCCTCTCATGTCTTAATTGACCCATGAGTGAGATGGGATAAAAATTCCAAAGTCATTTGGAATAAATTTGATAGATTATGAAGTGATGGATCCTTAGGGGCAAAAATGTAATTATGGAAATTTAGCCTTAATTAACATTTAGGCTTAATTCAAGAAGAGAAATGGGTAACCTCTAATTTTAACAAACTTATTTGGATAATTGAAACAAAAGGGGATTAATTGGTAGAAACCAACCTTACTCTTTTATAATCAAGGGATATATTTATAATTCCTTAAATTATTAAAACATGGAAGTCTATTAAATTAAATGATCTTAGACTTAGGGGTATGACTTTGGAAGTTGATAACTCACCAATTTAACACCCTTATTTGATGTTCAAATTTCTTTCAAAAATGAATCATCATCACTTAAAATTCAATTTCTTTCAAAAAAAAAAACTAAGACTTCTACTAAAATCTTCAGGGCTTAGTAGTAACCTAGGCTAAATCAAATTTGGTTAAATGAGGATTAGAAAAAAGAACATAGTTAAAAATTGAACATCTTTCAAAAACTACAAGCCCAAATTAAAAAGTTGGCAAAGTTCCTTGATAACATTAACTTGCCCCTTTTAAGGGTCTTCACTCACATAATTTAAATATTAAATCACAAATGATAATTACCTTACTCTTTAGGATAATTGAAACATCAATGTTCATTGAGCATTAAGGGTATTCACAAGATGGGTTATTAAGCAAAATAATAAGTTTAAAATGAGCTCGAGACTTTTCACCAGGCGGTGAGATGGAAGCATAGACCTGATTCTCCCTCTAGACTTGTTGGATACCTCAGAGGTCTACTAAACTTAATATGTTTTGCTTAACAAAAAAATCATCCTTAATCAAACCCATAGGGACCCACCAAGATATGACCAAGGGCAAGGAAGGCCACTAAAATCTTACTTTTTTGCTTTACATAAAATGTTCTAACATGCATTTTGAGTTTCAAGTGGCGGAACGAGAAGACTCGCCCAGTACGCCTTTACAGTTTACAGCGTCATCTTTCTTATACTTTCATACTGTACTTTTTATGCTTGCAAACCAGCATGCTAAACAATGATGACACCCTACATGAAAACAAAAACTATCAGGATAGCCAAAAAACCAAAATTAAAATAAACCAAGATAAAATTTACCCCCACAACATTCAAAATATAAAACAACTCAAAATTTAATCACAAACATCATAAAAACTATAACTAAAACTAAATTAAGATGTCTCTATCGGATGATCGGGAATCCCTCGTAAGAGGTAACCTACAGTTGCTAATGAGGCTTCCCACGGTCTAAATGAAATTATGGAACTCACTACGTTGAGTTTAGTAAATTCATTTAGACTAAGTGAATCCAATAGAAAATAGTAGTGTCGGAATGAGGGAACCGTAGGATCCTAACTGGTGTCGCTCTAATGAACTTTAACATCCCCCATAAAATTTAAGGAACTACAACCATAGGGCCATCTGATTTGACATCATAACTTGACACCCTAGAAAACTTAAACTCGTCGCGGCAATGAGCTTGGAGCTAGCATGCTGGCAGCACAACCATCTTCAACACCAAAACCTGTCTTCCCCAACTAAATCATTTCCCTTCCATAGAAATAAACAAACAAGCCATAGGACTTTGAGGAAGTCTGCTTATGCAACATAAATCCTCACCCTATCTAAATCCTCACCATAAATCCTCACCCTATCTTTAGGCCTTTGTATAGCCCTGCTACACAATATAAGCCCTAACTCATCTTAGGATTCCAAGATTATCGTTCATCACGAACAAAATCCTCACATCTTCTAGGCTATTTATGTGATTATTTTAAGTGGATGTAAGTCCTAAATTAATAAAATTGGTAGGATAAAACACCTAAATATTTCTCCTCAAAATTGAAGCCAAACAATAGGATAGACTGGAAAGTCACCGAGGTTCTCCTCCGTATCTATGAAATCCTCTAGTTCTTCATCCTTTTAATTCCAAAAATAAAATGTTCCAAATTTTAGCCAATCCCATTTCACACCTCTTGGTCCGATATCCTTGAAAAGTCTTATCCTTTTGAAATCCTTGAAGATAATATTTCTTGATTTTTATTGAGAGTTCTCTTAAGTGACTTCAGTCATTTAAGATGTAATTAACTATAGGTGTTTGCCCTTATAGGAAGTTTTTCCTGAACCCAGTCTAATATAAACCCTATTTAATTCTTCATATTAAAAAGGGGAAATTGTCGGCAGATGTAATTAACTATAGGTGTTTGCCCTTATAGGAAGTTTTTCCTGAACCCAGTCTAATATAAACCCTATTTAATTCTTCATATTAAAAAGGGGAAATTGTCGGCAGATAAAATGGTTTCACAGATCAAATGGATGTCATATATTTCTTAGTTTATTTGATTAAGCCTCATCCTTAAGTCTTGTGTTTATCCTTCGGGATAGATACAACGTTTGAGGTACAACGCACTTTCATCTAAACTAGGAAAAATATGGGGTCAGTTTGATTTCATATTTATCTAAACTTAAATCTATATGTAAATTAAAAAGTGTTTCCGAAGCGGGTGACGGGATTTTGATTCCGGTGACCGACAACTTCTTACGGGCAACTCCAAAACCAAAATAGCACCGACACTTGCCCACCCAAACTTAAATTTTTAAAGGATTTTAAATGAAAAACTGAAAAATACAAGGTGAAGGTAAACGTTTAATACATAAAGAAAAGACATACCTATTGAAGGTTTTGATTTGAAACTTAACTCTGAAATATTGCAGGTGCTAATATGAAAAGCTACAAGACCTAAAACATTAAATAACACATAATACATATAAAAGTTTGCTAAGAATGAGTTAACTACAAATACATCCAATAAAGTACTAAAAACTAATAACTTCCAGCAATTGCACAAATTTACAGTTCACAACACAGCATACAACAAAAATAAAGTATCACAGTCTACAAAAAAATAGTCTCAACAATAAAGTACAACTAAACATAAAAATAAACAGAAATCTAACTAAAGCATCACCAATCATTGTCTTCTTCTACTTCTTATTCCACATCCAAATTCTACTGCTGAAATGAAGTAAGAACTTAGAGTAAGAAATTGAACTGAGTGATTACCCTTCATATATTTGACCATTGCATAATCATAATAAGCATCATATTAAAACTTTTGTCTTATCAAATCATCATTTTGAGCATGTATGGCCTCCAAATTTTGCATTCTATTATCCAATATCAAGATATCTCCCTAATGGATCATCATCTGCTCCATAAGTACTTGAAGTAGAAGGAATATCTCTGGCCCTACTTTCAGATCTCCATCCAACTTGAGATTCATAAGTCTTTATATTGGCAGGCCCAATAGGTTTTAGAGGTTCAATCCTCTCTTCATCTGCTCTATAATCAACTCCTTTCTGTTCACATAGTTTTAAGATCAGTGCAGGGTGAGCTAAACCACCAATGGTCTCTCCCAAAGCAATAGATCAAGTATGGTGGGAAATAATATAGCCTACATTTATCCTCATCACCAGCTGGATACAAAAGTTTAAGATGGTTCTATGCTTTGTTACCTCACTGTGATGGTTTGTTGGTATCATTCTTTCAGAAATAAAGTAGTGTCAGGCCTTAGATACAACATTTAACATAGAAAGAGGAAAGTTTACCTTAACTTTATCCTTCACCTTCCAAGTTCTTCTTCCATCAGTAAGAAATAAAATAACCTCATCCATAGCCTCATTTGTAGCAGATAAGGATTTGTATTGGCACTTGTACACATTTTTCATTTAACATAGAAAGAGGAAAGTTTACCTTAACTTTATCCTTCACCTTCCAAGTTCTTCTTCCATCAGTAAGAAATAAAATAACCTCATCCATAGCCTCATTTGTAGCAGATAAGGATTTGTATTGGCACTTGTACACATTTTTTAACTGATAAAAATCATTAATCTTCCTTGGAGTAAACTCCACCATTTTCCCTCGAACAAACACATAATCTTCAGAAGTCTCCTTGAAATTGGCATAGAACTCCATCACTACACCAATAATCACCTCGGTAGTAAAGTAGCAAAAATTCTCCCACTATCGAGCATTGATTAATCTTTCAAATTCTCCACCGAGATCTTTAAATCTTTGATCTGAAATAACTTTTTTTGTTGTAAGTAGACTATTGAAGCAAATTTTGGTCTTGTAGTTGACAAACCTTTGATCATCAAAATCAACTTTTCTCTTTCCTTTTTAATTCTACGTGCCATGGTAAATCTAGGAAAATTTGATAAAATCAAAATAAATTCCCAAAAATTCCAAAAATCATAATGTGGAACATTTTAAACTTAAATATATTAAGAGTTCTTCACCAAAGGATTTTCTTAAAACTTTGTTTGCCTTAAAATCGCCTTAAATCCGAGCAATAGCAAGCCATAGGTGCAAAAATTGGAGGTTGAAGGTGACTCAAAGGTTAAAAATAGCGTTTTACTGTGCAAATTGCAATTTTTAAGGGTGTTTCGGTCGGTTTGGGCTTAGGGCGCTGTCGGCGCCCATGCAGGCGCCGACGTGGACAAAATAATTCATATTTTGACTTTTTTTTTTTAAATTTAAATTTTCTCTCAATTTACTCCAAAATTTATTTAGTCTTTTTGAACATTAATGTTCATCTAAAAATAATTCACAAGAAAGAAATTTCATAAACAACACCAAACTAACTTTTATATATGAAAATACACTTTTTACAAATACATTTTTCTAATCACACTTCCACATCCTTAAACAAAACTAAATTATACTTCAACGTCGAAATCAAGCCACAACACTAGAACACTAACACAAAGCTATACACACAAATAGAGTTCTAAAGCAAATTAAAGTAAATCAAATCGACACAATTACATTAAAAACATAAGTATTTTAAACTGGTAAAAAGTCCAACTTCTTCAATTATTTTGCCTCATCTTCAATGCTTTCTTCTACTCTAATATCTTCCATAGACTAGTAGTGGACATACAAATTGTAGAAGGGTTGGTACGAGAACTGAACAGTCAAATTTTCATCGATCCATCCATTTTTCTTGAACATCTGTATCAATCCTGCTTCAACTATTCCAGTATGATCAAAGTTCTCTTTCATTCTCCAATCTAGATGATCAAAAAGGTAGTTAAGATTTCCTATTGCATTCATAATGCTCTGATATTCTCTTTCTATTTTCTTCATTCTCTTCTCCAAAGATATTGAACTTCCAACTATCGGTGGCATCAATGGTGCTGAAGCATGTGATGAATGATCCAAAATAACATCTAATGCTTCATTTCCACTCCCTATATAATTGCCATCAATATGAATCATGGGCTCTAAAGGTAATAAAACTTTCTCCCAACTTTTATATGGAACTTCAGATTGACTGCAAAGTAAGAAAATTGTAGAAGGGAACATCTAATGCTTCATTTCCACTCCCTATATAATTGCCATCAATATGAATCATGGGCTCTAAAGGTAATAAAACTTTCTCCCAACTTTTATATGGAACTTCAGATTGACTGCAAAGTAAGAAAATTGTAGAAGGGTGCCCAAGTCCATATATTAGCCCATTCATAATAATATCCATAACATATTTGAAAATAATTGACCCCACATCAATGGGTTTTTTCATTTGAATGCAATAGTTTAAAATGACACTTTCTTTTGTAACTCTACTAATCTTCATAGTAGGGAGTACTTTTGCAGATATGAAGAAATGTCATTGTTTTGAAATTAGATTAAGCAGTGAAGCAGATAAACTAATGTATCTCTCATCTCTGATTACCCATTTATCATTATCATCCATCAAAAAATTTTATATTTCTTACATCATATCTCTCGTTGGGATAAAATTTGTAAAATGACAGATTGGAACATTTTTTATCATATACAAATCATTAATTTAAGCAGGAGTAAATGATACAGCCTTACCTCGAACGAAGATGACTCCTTGGGTAATTCTATGTAAGTTAGCATAAAACTCCTTGACTACGAGTACTACAACTGCAGTAGTAGTGTAGCACAGAACTTCCCAACGCTTCTGCACAATAATTTTCTCAATTTGTGAACTTGAATGACTTAATCCATGGTTGACAAATCCTCTCTCCTTGATAAGTCTCTTCTTCATGCTAAATTTATTGTATAATCTCTGCGCGTCAAAACTGATAAACTTTCTTCAATTAAAAACTCCATACCTTGAAGTATTTTTGGAATTAAAAGCCATGGACTTCCAAATTAGGAAGTTTCTGGATGCCTAAGGTAGTTTTTATGACTTTAAAAACACCTTTGACAGTTATTGAAGAGCAAAATCCCGCCAAAACTGCTCTGCACATGGAAAACTGCTCGGGACACCGTCGGCACTCCCGATAACATTGTCAGTGCCATGGTCCAATAGGCGTGGGTCGTGGGCGTCAGAGGCCAAATTTGCGTCTTTAACTTTTTTGTTCAATTTGATTCTAAATTTTCCCCCAATGCTAATATTCGTCTTAATTTATGATGTATATATTTGTGTAGGACTTAAAAATATTATTATTTACTAAGATATAAATACGCTTATTAAAAAAATAGTAATATATAGATAAATAGATTTATATATGGGTGCCTCGCACAAAGCACTTGGTCTAACGTCGTCAGCCCGACGTACCATTCGTTTAGTTGGGTTGACTTAACATTAAAACTTATTTAAATTATGGCATGTATCCTTCATAATAACGTTTAATTGATGCCCATTAACCTTAAATATTTTTTTAGTTTTAGGATCCTTAATAACAACAGTTCCAAAATTATAGACTTTAATTACTTTAAATGGTCCTAACCATATAGATTTCAGTTTTCCTTAAAATAATTTCAATCTTTTATTATATAATAAAACTTCTTGTCCAGGTTTAAACATCTTCTGAATAATCTTCTTATCATACCATATTTTCATTTTCTCTTGATATATTTTTACTTTATCATATGCTTCATTTCTAATCTCCTCAAGTTCAGTGAGTTGCAATAATCTTATCTCACCAACATCTTTTAGATTAAAATTAAATTCCTTAATATCCCAAAATGCTTTATACTCCAATTCTACTGGTAAGTGGCATGTTTTTCCAAAAATAAGTCTATATGGGGACATTCCTATAGAAGTCTTATAAGCAGTTCTGTATGCCCATAAGCAGTATTTAATCTTGCAGACTAATCCAATTTATAGAGATTTACAGCTTTATCAAAAATTCATTTTATTTCACAATTTGATATTACTGCTAGACCGCTAGTATGAGAATGATAAGTAGTAGAGAATCTATTCATAATATCATATTTTTTATTTAATTTTTTGATTCTCTTATTCTGAAAATGAGTTCCTCCAACTGTAATAATTACTCTCAGCATTTCATATCTTGTAAAAATATTTTTATTTAAAAATTTAGAATTTAGAAACACTCCGAGCATCACATTTAGGTACG
>NW_018237731.1:117671-141861 GCF_001263595.1 Phalaenopsis equestris | reverse complement strand
TTTGGACATATAATCAACAAGTAATATATATAAGTTTCTAAATGAAGGGTCCCATAAAATCTAATCTTCTAATCTCCACACATCAAAAATTGCAACTTCCAATGTGTAATTTAGAGGCATTTCTTTTCTTCTAGAAATATTTCCTACTTGCTAACATGTATCACATGTTTTAATATATTCAATAAAATCTCTAAAAAGAGTAGGCCAATAAAATCCAGCTTGCAAAAATTTATAAGCAATTTTATTTGTTCTAAAATGTCCTCCAAATTCAAAATCATGACATCTTTCAATTATTTGTTGAGTTTCTTCATAAGGCACACACCTTCTAATAATTAGATCCTTACATTATTTATATAAATATGAGTCATCCCAAAAATAGAATTTTGAAACATATATAGATTTCCTTAATTGTTGATTCTTAATATCCGATGGTAGAATATCACTTACAATGTAATTTACTATATCGGCATACCATGGTGTATCTATTTCATCAATACTATATAATTGTTCATTCTAAAATTTAATTTGTAAAATTAGTTAGTATTTCTTTTTCTGGTCTAGACAAATGATCAGCTATTTCATTATCATTTCCCTTTCTATCAGCTACAGTAAAGTCAAACCCTTGCAAAAGAAGTATTCATCTAATTAATCTTGGTTTAACATCCTTATTTTTCATCAAGTATTTAATAGCAGAATGATATGTATGCACTATACATTTAGTTCTGATCAAATAATGTCTAAATTTATCAAAAGGCATAAACAATAGCTAATAAATCTCTTTCAGTAATATTGTAGTTAATTAAAGCATCATTCAGAGTTTTACTAGCATAATATATTACTTTAAAAACTTTGTTGTGCTTTTGTCCTAAAACAGCTCCTATAGCATAATCACTGGCATCGCACATTATTTGAAAATATTTTTCCTAATCAGGTGGGACTATTATAGGTGTAGTGATTAATTTCTCTTTCAATAGTTCAAATGCCTTTATGAAGTCCTTATTAAAATCAAATTTCATATTTTTTTCTAAAAGTTGGCATAAAGGCTTAGTAATTTTTGAAAATTTTTTATGTGTAGTGATTAATTTCTCTTTCAATAGTTCAAATGCCTTTATGAAGTCCTTATTAAAATCAAATTTCATATTTTTTTCTAAAAGTTGGCATAAAGGCTTAGTAATTTTTGAAAATTTTTTATGTAACACCTATAGAAACCAACATGTCCTAGAAAACTTCTTACCCCTCTGACCGTAGTCGTTGGTGGTAATTTTTCAATAACTTGAATTTTTGCACGATCTATTTTCATGTCATTTTCAGAAATTTTATGCCCAAGAACAATTTCTCCTGCAACCATAAACTAATAGTTTTCCCAATTTAGTACTAGGTAATTTTTTTCACATAATTCCAAAACTTTTTCTAAATTATTTAAACATAATTCAAGTGAAGACCCAAACACAAAGAATCATCCATAAATACTTTCACTCCATGTTCAATCAAATTACTAAATATTGATATCATACATCTTTGAAATGTCACATGTGCATTGCTTAGTCCAAAAGGCATTCTGCAAAAAACAAATGTTCCATAAGATCTTGTAAATGCTATTTTATCTTGATCCTCATGAGCAATTGGAATTTGATGATAACCAGTATATCCATCTAAAAAGTAATAATATTTGTTTCCAACAAATCTATCCAACATTTATTTTAGTAAGGGTAAAGAAAAGTGATCTTTCCTGGTGGTCAGGTTTAATTTTCTATTGTCTATACAAATTCGCCAACCAATAACTTATCTTATTGGAATTAATTTATTTTTCTCATTTACTTCAGCAGTCACTCCTCCTTTCATTGGAACATAGTGAATCATTCTTACCCAAGCACTATCTGAAATATGATATATAATTTCAGCATCTAACCATTTTAAAATTTCTTTTTTAACAACTTCTTTCATTTTTGGGTTTAATCTCCTTTAAGGATCAGCGTTAGGTTGTATTGATCATCAAATAAAATTATGTGCATACAATTTGAAGGACTAATTCCTTTAATATCTACTAAAGTCCATCCAAAAGCTTTTTTATATTTTTTTAACATTTCTTTTAATTTTGTTCTTGAATTTTAGTTAACTCAGAAGATACAATAACAGGCAATGTAGATGAATCTCTTATAAACACATATTTTAAAAGGTAATACTTTCAGTTCAAAATTTGGTGGTTTAATACTTGAAGGAATTAAATTTTTCTTATCATTTTCCAAAAAAATCTAAAATTTCAAATTTGTCGTGAATATAATCTAAATTTTCTTCTTTTATTTCATTCTCATTCTCAATAAATTATTCTTACTTTAATTTTTCTTCAAACTCTTTCGTAAATTGCTCATTACTTATATAATTAGTGACTTCCATCCTAAAACATTCATTATCTTTTTCTATTGCAGAATATTTCATAGCTTTTATAATATTAAATGTTACTTCTTGATCATTAACTCTCATTAATCATTCTCCTTCTTGCATGTCTATCACAACTCTCCCTGTTGCAAGAAATGGTCTCCCCAAAATAATAGGAATCTCTTTATCTTCCTCTACATCTAATACTATAAAGTCTATAGGGAAAATAAATTTATCCACTTTTACTAATACATCTTCTATAACTCCTTTAAGATAGGTTATTGATCGATCAGCTAACTAAAGAGCTACAGTAGTAGAGAAAATCTCTCATAAATCTAAACATTTAAAACGATAGAGGTATAAGATTAATACTCGCTCCTAAATCACCTAAGGCTTTCCATAAAACTTTTCACAAATTGCACAAGGTATAGTAAAACTACTAGGATATTTTAATTTCTTAGGATATTTTTTCTAAATAATAGTGCCACAAACTTCACTAAGTGCAAAAGTCTCATGATTTGCAAATTTGATACACCTAAAATATATAGTATTTTTAGACACATTTTTACACCTATTTGTGAGATATTACGCTTTAATCGAAGGTATTTTTGTGTTTTTATTGTAGATACAAATAAGAATGGAAAAAATTCTTAAAGGAGAGAAAAAGGATCAAATTTGGATAAAAAAGGTGAAAAATTGTGCAAAAGAGTTTTGGTGCCTAAGTGCCAGATCAGGCGCTTAAGCGCAGGTTACATAGAGAAGGCCGCGCCTAAGCGCTGAGACCCCGCGCTTAAGCGCCAGTGGCAGTTACTAGACGAGTAAAATAAGTTTTCATGAATTTTGAAGAGGTTTTTGAGGCACCCATTGGCTTAATAGGTGGTTGTAACCACCATGGACGAAAATTATCATGAAAGGATGCTTCTCTTGGGCAAATACATCGAATCAAGACACATTTTGAAGAGATCCCAAGGCACCTCTTGCAAAACTATAACAGAAAGAAGAGAGGACTTAGAAAAGAGTCCTGAAAATATTGGCAAGTTTTGAAAGTTCTTCTCTAGCGAGTTAGTTCGGAGAGATTTTCAGGAACCACTTTTTTATTTACTTTATCCTTCTTGTTATTTTATTGTGAGTGATTGTAAATAAGAAGAGATTAAAAATAACTTCAAGAGTTTGGTGGAGGACTTCAGATAAGTTTTTATCTTTTTATTTTAGACTACTTTTGGTTCTTTTGGTTTTTAGTTGTTGGTTTGACAATGATTTCTTCTTTTAAACTAAAGCGTGGTTTTATTTTCTCCATAGATTCTGAGTAGTTTTCTTTGGATTCTGAGTAGGTTTCTTTTCTGAGTAGGTTTCTTTATCTTTCTTCTTATCATGAATCAGTAAAAGTATAGGAATTCTGTTGTGAAAGTATACAAATGGTGTTGTGCCAAATAGGAGCAATAATATTCTTTACCATTACTAGAGATGCTATAAATAATAGTGGCTAATTTAAAGTTTGAATAGTTCTGAAGACTGGTTAGGCAGGGATGATACTAGCTCTCACTCTAGAGTTCCCTCGATTCCCTCCACCTGAAGGCTAACATTCTCGTATTAGAACTTAAAACAATAAACCAAGTAGGGGGACTTTAACCTGTCACTTTAAAGTCCTCTAACTCTACACCCATCAATGAATATTTCCCTATTTATTTGCACTCAATCATATGAACTACATTCTCATTAATACAACCTCATGTGACTCTTTTCAATTGTTGACTGAGACAATATCAGCCCGGTTCTTACATGTTCTCACAACAAATTTTAAAATCTGAATTGGCCAAATCAAGAAGTGAATGAAGTGCATGGATTTAAATCATGATAACTTCTTCCATCATTAAAGATCAATACTCTCTACAACTTTCATCCAAAACTTAATTACTTATGATTTTAAGAAGAAAGATAAAGAAAACTACTCAGAATCCATGGAGAAAACAAAACCACACTTTACTTTAAAAGAAAAAATCATTGTCAAACCAACAACAAGTCTCGATTAAAACCAAAAGTAGTCTAAAACAAAAAGATAAAAACGTATCTTAAGTCCTCCACCAAACTCTTGAAGTTTCTTTGAATCTCTTCTCTTTTACAATCACTCAGAACAAAATAATAAAAAGGATAAAGTAAATAAAAAGGTGGTTCCTGAAAATCTCTCCGAGCTAACTCCCGACAGAAGAACTTTCAAAACTTGTCAATATTTTTACGACTCTTCTCTAAGTCTTCTCTTCTTTCTTTTATAGTTTTCTAAGAGGTGCCTTGGGGTGCCTTGGGCCCTCTTCAAAATGTGTCTTGATTCAATGTATTTGCCCAAGAGACACATCTTTTCATGATAATTTTCGTCCATGGTGGTTACAACCACCTATTAAGCCAATGGGTGCCTCAAAAACCTCTTCGAAATTCATGAAAATCAGTTTTACTCGTCTAGTAACTGGCACTAGCGCTTAAGCGCGGGTCTCGACGCTTAGGCGTGGCCTTCTCTTTTGGCGCTTAGGCGCCAAAACTCTTTTGCACAATTTTTCACCTTTTTGCACAATTTTTCACCTTTGCACAATTTTTCACCTTTTTGCCCCAAATTTGATCTTTTTTCACTCCTTTAAGCATTTTTTTCCATTTTTACTTGTATCTGTAAGAAAAACACAAAAATACCTTCTATTAAAATGTAATATCTCAAAAATAAGTATAAAAATGTGTATAAAAATACTATATATTTTAGGTGTATCAAAACTTTGTTTTCTTGTTTAATATATCTTTCTTAAATTTCAAATAACTTGGCATTTCTTCCAAAGCCTCAATGAAAGAAATGATTATTGTTAACTTTTTAAGAATTTCCAAAAATTTTGTAAACTATTTATCTTTAATTTTGTAAACTATTTAAACTATTTATCTTTATTCTTCTGCTTTAGTCATTGAGGAAACAGAGGTAATGGTTTTTCTTGGGGAACTTATGTTTGTTCATTTTCATTATGCTTACTTTCAATCTCTTTCTTCTCCTCATCAACTTTCATTTCTCTTTGGATTCTTGTTTCAACTTCTTTTTCACTTCGTAATTGAATAGCTTCAATTTGCTCTTGATTTTGATCTTTGAGATTAACTTCCACAGTACTCGGAAGATTTTCTGAAGATCTATTACTAAGTGAAGTAGCAACATGTCCCAATTATTTTTTATTATTTCTAATAGTAGCCCCTTGATTTTTTATTTGATTTCCCATATTCAACATTACCTCTTCCATCGTTATCTTCTTTCTTTTCCTTAACTTGTGGTTCTTTTCCTTAACTTGTGGGTTAGGGTTAGAGTTGAATCCAGGAGGATAATAAGGTCGATAATTAGGATTTCCTTGATTATTTAAATTTCCTTACGAGTTAATTGAATTGTTATAATTATTCTAACTAAAATTAGGGTGATTTTTCCATCCATGGTTGAAATAGTTAGAATAGGGATTGTTAGTTTGATTATTAATAGCATTTAAAGTTTCATAAGATGATTGAGTATCAATTATCTGTCCTAGTGAAATTTTCTCTAATACTGGTGGTATTTGAGAATGGTTCACTCCAATTTGATTAATCTTTTTCGATATAGCAACAATTTGAGATGCTAAAATAGACATTGCATTAGATTCATGAATACTAGCTACTCTCTTAAAATTTACCCATTCAGAGGGCCATTGAAAATTGTTAGAAGTCATTTCTTATATTAAAGAGTATGCTTCATCAAAAGGTTTTGACATTAAATATCCACCTGCAGCAGCATCTATAATAGATCTAAGTGATCCTACTATTCCATTACAAAAAGTTTGAATTATTAACCAATCTGGTAAAGCATGGTGTGGACATTTTCTTTGGTGATCCTTAAATCGTTCCCAGGCTTCATATATTGATTCTCCTTCAAACTAACAAAAAGATGTAATATCATTTATAATCTTAGCACTTTTCGATGGTGGAAAATATTTAATCAAGAATTTTTGTGATAGTTCTCCCTAAGTTCTAAAAGATACAGGTGCTAATGAATTTAACCAAGCTTTAGCTTTATCGCTTAATGAAAAAGGAAAAAGTCTAAGCCTAATAACATCATTAGACACTCCGTCATATTTAATAGAGGCACATATTTCAAGAAAACTAGCAAGATGTAAGTTAGGAACTTCAGTAGGTGCTCCACCAAACTGATTATTTTGTACCATTTGGATAATAGCAGGTTTAAGCTCAAATGAATTAGCAGACACATCAGGATTTTGAATAGTGGAGTAAAGTTCATCTGCTGTTCGATTAACATAATCTTTTAAAGGTATTTGTTGATCTTCATTTACTTGATTATCTAAGTTATTCACCATGTTGTTTAAAATTTTAATTTCTTTTTGTTGTTTTTGAATTTTTCTAATAGTACGTTCTAATTTTGAATCGTAGGGTATTGTTGACCGCACTTTTCGTTGAGGTTTAGCTTTTCCTCTTTAGTAGCCTAAGGTCTAGCCATAGGACTTTCCTGTTGACTATTCCTAGAAAACCAGAAAAGGAAACCTCACCATTAGAAATTATACACTCCTCTTTCCTCAACTTGAAGTTTCACATATTGGTCATAACCTCTAGCACTTAGTAGGTGGGGTCAGTATGAGGAAGCTCAAGATGAGTCCCCATAGGAGATATTGACCTTAGGGTTGACTTTGGGTGTTGGTCTGGAGCTAGTTCACTCACCTACACTCACTCTCACCCATAATCACTCACAACCCTAAACCCGAAATTTCTTGACTTTGATCCTTTGATCCTTTGGGAGACTCATGTAGATGGCCCCTTAAACCCACCAGCCCTGGGCTGACCCACTAGCCCTAGGATGGGGTTTAACTAAGACCAGTACATACCCAAATGGGGTTTCCATTGGTCCATAGCTCATAGAGGGTGGTTGGCACGCCAATTTTGCCAAAAATATCCAACTTGGCCTTTTGCCCCAAAATCCTCCAAATTACCTAGATACCCTTAGAGCCCTAAATTTAGCCAAAATTTACAAATTCACCCAAAATATTCAAATTTGTTCAAAAATCATTTCAAACCATTTGAAGTACCCAAATTACCCAAAACCACCAAAAATGCCAAATTTACCAAAATACCCCCACCAAAATACCCCCAAAATTTACCAAAATACCCCCAAAATTCCCAAAATTACAAAAGTACCCTTGGCACCCCAAACTTTCCCAAAACCTCCAAGATCACTTCAAATGTGTCCAAAACCAATTTTGGCCCTCCAATTAAACCCAATTTGACCAATTTGACCATTTTGACCAAAACCCCCAAATTGACTTTAAAGGCCCAATATTCCCAAAATTTACCCCAAATGTCCATCAATGTGGTCCCAATTTCTCCCAATTTCAATCCTAAACTCAAATTCGCCTTTCATTTGACCAACCTAAATCAAATCCAAGCCTAATTGGCCCATTCTTTGAACCCAATTTTAATCTAAGTCAAGCCCCCAATTTTGGCCCTACGACTTAATCCCAGCAAATTGAACCCCATAACCTACTCAATTTGCCACAATTTATATTGAAAACTCTTCATTACAATCCTATACATCAAAATTGACCTTCAATTGGCCTTAGTTAAGCCTCAATGGCATTCAATTTTAACCCAAGTCCAAAAATCCCCAAATTTGCCCTAAATTGGCTATGTCCCCAAATTCCACCAAATTGATTGCCCTAACCACAAAATTGACACCAAATTTATGCTTAAAACTCTTCATGATGTTCTCATAGACCATCTTCAACAATAAATTTGGACTTAGCCCAACCCAGACCAAATTCTAGCCCAACATGCACAAATTGACAAAAATCCCAAAATACTTCAAATTGAACCCCCAATTGAACTCAAAATCATTTCAATCCTTCACCAAAAACCTTCATTACAATCATCTACACAATGTTGATCAATAAATTGGGCTCAAAGTTAAGATTAGCCTAACCCAAGCCCAACCTTTGGTCATTTGAACCTAAATTGAACCCATGCACCAAAATTGACCTAACCATCTTAAAGCCACAAAATTGATGACTCCAAAGCCACTAAGCACACTTTATTGACCAGTATAAACCCCTTTGGCCCACCCAAACAAGCTATGGACCAATGGATCTCTAAATTAAGGGATTCATTCCCATTGTTAGGCTTTAACCAAAAAATCTCTTCCATCATTGCTTGCATATGGGAGTAAATTATAATTAAACACCCTCTGACCTCCCTGAGCCAAGAAGTGATTGAACCTTGGCCAGCCACCACCTAGGTCACCTGAAAACACCAACCTAGGAAGGAGAAAAATGGAAAACACCCAATTAAGCCCATCCAAGCTGTCCCAATCCAATTGGAGGCTTGAGGCCTTCTTCCCTCCACTTAAGCTATTGGGCTAACCCACTGGCTAGCCAATTGAAGCCCCATGGCTCCTCTATTTAAGCAGCCATCCCCCACGGTTAGAAGAGAGGCCGAAACCAACCTTAACAACACTCTATCCAATTGATTCCATACTCCCACTACAGCATAGAGAAGCTCGGCTCCACTGTCCTCTTGCCCTAATTCCCCCCGTGCAACCTTAATTTTGAACTTAAAAATTAAGGCAGAAACAGGACACTCTCTGAAACTCCATCAAAATGAAATTAAACTCACCCACACCATCCCTGCACTGCTTGAGGAAGTTCCCACATCAAATTCCCCTCACAGAGAGCCTCTACTTTAGACTTTGACCAACACCCAAATTCGGCCTTGATCAAATTTGGGTCTACGCATTTCAATACAGCAAGAAGCTTCATCCCTAACCTCCTTGGACCTCCATGAACATGCCGAGCACCTCTGATTAAAGCTTCCCTTCTCAAAGCAAAGGTATAAACCTCCCCACAGTCCTGAGTTTTTTTTATTCTACACTTGCATAGATCCAATTTAATGGCATGTTTACCGTATGGATATGTTTGTCTCACTTAGACAAGTCTATAGGATCAAAAAAACTCAATTCAAGAAAGGGAAATGGGCAATCTTTGATCCTAATTAACATGTTCAGGTGATTGAAACATAGGGAATTAATTAGTAGAAACCAATTTCACTTTTCTTAACTATAGGGTAAATTTGCAATTTCCTAAATTTCCTAAATCATTAAAATTTAGAAGTCTATTAAATTAAATGATCCTAAACTTAGGGGTATGATTTTGGATGTTAATAACTCACTAATTTAATACCTCTATTTGGTCTTTAAATGAAATTCAAATGTTCTTATGATGAATTACCATCACATAAAATTCAATCTATTTCAAAAATTATTAATATATCCACAAAGGTCCTAAGGGCTTAGTAGTGACCTAGGCTAAATCAAATTTGGTTAAATGAGGATTAGAAAATGGAATGTAACTAGAAATTGAACACCTTTAAAACACTACAAGCCTAAGTTAAAACTAAATTTGTCGAAGTGTCTTAATAAAATTAACTTGCCCCTTTAAGGGTCTTCACCCACATAATTCTCAAATTAAATGACAAATGATAATAATCATACTCTTAGAGATAATTGAAACATCGATGTTCATTGAACACTAGAGGTATTTATAGGATGAATTATTAAGCAACATAATAACTTTAAATGAGCTTGAGACTTTTCACCAGGCGGTGAGAGGGAAGCATTGACCTGCTTCTTCCTCCTAACCTTCTAGATACCTAAGAGGTATAGTAAACTTAGTATGTTTTGCTTAATGAAATCATCCTCAAATGAATTAATAGGGACTCACCAAGATATGATTTAGGATTTGGTAGATCACCGGAACCTTATCTACCCATTCTACATAAAATGTTTATAATATATAAATGCTCTCACATACATTTTTAGTTTCAGTTGAAGATGATAGGAAGACCATCCAAGTACCTTTTTATTGTGATTTACTTACCTGCATTTTTTTAGTTTCCCGTACTTTACTTTTCAGTACGTTACTATACTTACTCACCTGCATGTATGAACAACAGCACAAACCTGCATGTTAAACAATGATGTCACCCCACATGAAAACCAAAATTGCTAGGACAGTCGTCAACCAAAACTAAAACCAACCAAGATAAAATTCACCGCCACAACATTCAAAATATAAAATAAATCAAAATTTAATCAAAAACACCAAAAAACAACAATTGCAACTAAATTAAGAAGTCTCTATCAGATGATCAGGAATCCCTCAGAGAAGGTAACCTATGGTTGCTAACGAGGCTTCCCACGGTCTAAATGAAAGTATGGAACTCATTAAATTCAGTTTAGTAAATTCATTTGAACTAAGTGAATCCAATAGAAAATAGTGGTACCGGAACGAGGGGACCGTAGGATCCTAATCGGTGTTGCACTAATCAACTTCAACATGCCCCATAAAATTTAAATAACTACAACTATAGGGACATATGATTTGACACCATAAGTTGACACACTAATCAGCTAGCACTGTGGGCAGCATGACCATCTTCAATAGCAAAACCTGTCTAAATTAGCTAAACCAGTTTTCTTCCTTAGAATTAAACAACCAAGCCATAAGACTTTAAGGTAGTTTGCTTATGCAACATAAATCCTCACCTTATCTTTAGGCCCTTGTATAGCTTTGCTGTACAACATAAGCCCTAACTTGTCCTATGATTCTGAGGTTGTCATTCGTCACGACCTAAATCCTCACATCTTCCAGGCTATTTGTGTGATCATTTCACATAAATGTAAGTGCTAAATTAATAAAATTGGCATGAAGAAATACTTAAATATTTCTCCCCAAAACTAAGTGTGATCGTTTCACATGAATGTAAGCCCTAATTATAATAATTGACAGGATGAAACACTCTATGACATCTCCTAGTTCTTCCTCCTTTGGATTTTAAAATAAAATGTTCCAAATTTAAGCCAATCCCATTTCACACCTCTTTGTCCGATTTCATTGAAAAGACATATCCTTTTCACCTCCCTTAAGATAATATTTCCTAATTTTTATCAGGAGTTTTCTTAAGTGATTTCGTTCATTTAAGATGTAATTAACTGTAAGAGCTTTCCCTTACAGGAAGCTTGTCCGAACCCAGCTTAAAGTAATCCCATATATGTAAATTAAAATGTCCTTCTAAAGTGGGCGACGAGATTTTGATTCCGGTGACAAATAGCTTCCAATGGAAAACTCCTCCAACCAAAAATAGTGTCAA
Source organism: Phalaenopsis equestris (assembly GCF_001263595.1). Classification (NCBI taxonomy): domain Eukaryota; kingdom Viridiplantae; phylum Streptophyta; class Magnoliopsida; order Asparagales; family Orchidaceae; genus Phalaenopsis; species Phalaenopsis equestris. The sequence goes on along the minus strand of NW_018237731.1, from coordinate 130,296 downwards.
CAACTCCTGGTTACTCCTCTAGGGACAAGCTTTTCTCTCCATTTAAATCAGGAAGTATTACTTTCGTATATCGGTAATGTGTTCATGTCCCTCATGAACCATATTACCCTTCCTCCGTTGGCATGCTTCACCCTTTTCTGTTTTGGGAAAGTACAGTCAACACTTTAGACTTAAGAACCATTTTTTCAATCACCTTTGAACAGAGAGGTTCAGGAGGCCATTAAGGACTCTTTTAATCTTCATGTGGGGTCGGACCTTCAACATGTGTGTTTGTGTACTAGTTCAACTTGGGCATTGTGCGTTGATAATTTGGTCTCACACTGTGTCCTAAACACTCCACATCTCCTTTTTGAGTCTGATTTGCTATTTTGCAAATTAAATCGGATTGTGTCGTGCTACGCACACTTTAAAATTTCCTTATATTAATCAAATTTTTCTACTTTTAAACTAATTTTACTAAAATTTTACAATCCCCACAAACTAAATAAAAACTTACCCGGTCTATAAATCAACCTCTGTTAATTTTAGTGCTCGCACTGGGATTATGAGGTATTGGCCAAATAGCTAACCCTAGAACTTGCGTTTTTTTTTAAAGTTGATGCAATGGCTTGCCCAACACTAAATTTTTCCTTCAACCTGACAACCAGCCGCAACACCCACAATGCCATTCCCACCATCAAATTTAGAGCTAAATTTGAAGATCTAAAGGTCATCCTCAAGAAAGCTCCACTCTTCGTGATGAAAATCGCTGCTCCAGAAGTCCAGTAGCTGTCTACTGAATTTAACCTAAACTTCCTTCAGGACTTTCCTTCTTATAAGAAGGTCAGTACTACTGTCGTTACGACACCTACTGAGCCTGTTGTTCCCACTGCTGCTAAGGGAAAAGAAGTTATGATCATTAAAGAACTGACTGATGGGTTGGTTTTCCCGCCATCAGTGTTTAAAATTGGATCAAGTTTGAGGACTGCCCCATTTGCCCGAAACTAAAGGAGAAACCGCAACAGGAAGGTTTGGAGGGCTACTAAAGCCTAGACTCCTAAAGAGGTACTTGTTGATGAAGATCCTCACTAGAACGAGTCAGGATTACCAGAGACCTATCCACTTCTGCGATGAAGTAGATTTCACCCTTTAATGGATACCAATGAGTACGAGAGTATCCAGAAGATCATCGCTTCTTTACCATCACCTCATGGACATAGTGTGGAGAGAAAGAAGTCTACCCTATCACCCGAGATGGGAATGGATACCAATGAGTACGAGAGTATCCAGAAGATCATCGCTTCTTTACCATCACCTCATGGACATAGTGTGGAGAGAAAGAAGTCTACCCTATCACCCGAGATGGGTCAGTTTTCAAGAGGCTAGCTGCCAAAGAAGGCTGTTCAGTTAGTGAACTACTTAAATGAGTGGGGCATGCAATATCCCCTCGCATGAAGAAAGAAATCTTAAAGGACGTCAAATCTACCAGATGATCTCAGAAATCAACTAAAGCTTTGCCTGTTGCATTTCTCTCTGGTTTCGCTTAGGAAGCAGGGTTGATACCACTATTGTCACCACCAATTCTACCATTACTAGTACCGCAGGTTGTCGACCAGTTAATGTCGACCAGTTAAGTCACGTCTCGACCAGTTAAGTCACGTCTGGGTCCAAGAATACTACCAATCACCCACTACAAGGATGTTCCTAAATTTCCAAAGGAAAAGATGAAGAGATTGTCTAGTATTGTATCTGATCTGCACCATGGGGAGCATACTTCTTCTCGACATGCCAATGTCTTTGCTAAGACACTCTGTCTTAAGACATCACTATGACTATGAAAGAAAGAGGTATGGATACCTAAGGTCGCTGTACCGATACAGTTCAGTGAGCCCACAGGGCAGGATCATAGAATGAAGTAAGGGTCTGAAATATCTAATTTTATCGCAGTGATTGCCAGTGAGATGGAGGAATAAGTGGGGGAGGTCCAGCAGGGTCCTCCAGATCTTAAGACAATCCAAGAATCAATAATCGAAGAAAAGGTAAAAAAGCGCAAGGTCGAGATTTCTGAGTTGGCTCGGGAACATGGAGTTTCCATGGACGATGATGAAGAGTTTGACTTCAATGATTACCTTGAGGAATATTGCATAGATATCCATGTCATCGAGACCAGGACGGCTACATCTGTGCGTGAGGCTTAACCTCTCGTCGAAGAGAACGTCGTAAATGAGCCTCATAGTGTTGTCTTCCTTAGGGATGAACAAATCAGCCAAATGGAGAAAAGGATGGAAGAGATGTCTGCCGCCATGACCGCCATGGCCACAGTTCAAGGATAATCTCAAGTACCACAGTTAGCCTCTCCAGAGGTCAATCAACCAGATATTATACATATCACAGATGAAAGAAGAGAAGTTTCAACAAAAGAAGGATTCTCCATCAAGCGCCAGGACAGAGAAGGAATTTAAGCAAATGGTCGAACAGGTTCAGGAGGCCAAAATCCAATATAAGGGTGGTGCATTGGTTTTAAAAGGTAGACCTTGCCCGGAAGAATTCAATGACATACCCTTCCCTAAAGGGTTTTGTGTCCCCAAAATTTAAGATATTTGATGGGACTGGAAATCCCAGAGAGCACATAACACTTTTTCATTCAAGCCAGTTGTGGCAACACAAGAGGTAACGAAGCTTTACTCTTCCAATAGTTTGTCAGCAGCCTGTCAGGAATTGCTTTTGATTGGTATGTTGATTTGTCCAATGGATCAGTTAATACATTCACTGAATTGGAACAATTATTTATGAAAAGATTTGTCGGAGCGCAACATCATGTGTTTATTGGGGATCTCATGATGGAAAAATAGAAGCCCAATAAGAGTTTAGTGGATTAGATCTTGAGGTGGAGAAACTTTAGCATGAAATGTGAACCTCAGCTACAGGAACATCACGCGATTGAGATCTTACTAAAAAAACATCTATGGGCCAGTAGCTTCCATGCTCAAGAGACTCACCATGAAATCCTTCGAGAAGCTACACAATAAAGCCCGCAGTCCTCAAGAGGAAATTAAACATATGGATTCTCACGAGAAATCCAAGGCAACCAGAATATTTGAAAGAAGTCTGGAATAGTGACAACTTTCGATAAAGGAAAACAACCAATGAAGATACATGCAGAAAATTCTCGTCAATCGTCATCACAGCACACTCAATAACAAACACAATAGTATGGTTAGTCTAGCCAACAACCATCTCAGGGAGGATCATTTCGACTAGGGAGTAAGAAAATGACCATTACAGAGCATAGAAAGGTGGTGTATTCCTTCAAAGACGAAGTCATACCCAAAATGTTCAAAAGTCTGATGAAGAAGCCTGAGTTTAGACTACCATATCCAAAGAACTCCGAAGAGGTTGACAAGAAAGATCAACCAAATTATTGTCCGTATCACAGATTACTAGGGCACACTATAGAAGAATGTTTCATCTTTAAAGTATGGCTTAAGAGGAACCTTAAAGAAGGGAATATAACAATCCCAAAAGTATATTTAAAAGAACCTGAAAAAGGTTTCATAAATATGATTTCGACTTAGTCAATCTCTCTAATTGACCCATATACTAGAAAAGATGGATGGAGTATAGTCTGGAGAAAATTTTCCATGAAAATATTGAACCAGATTCAGAGTGCTTCAATACAAGCCTCCGTTCAGGGGCTTCAGCTTGCTAAGCCCGAGATGAAGATTTCATCGGGAGATCCATTATCATCAAAGACAAAGAAGAAGAAGAACACCACTACAAAGATTGATAGCATGGGGAAGAAAATCCTCGTACTAGATTAGTTGTCTCAGATTCAAGGAAGAAAATCTTCAAACCTTTGACTTTGTACGATTATCTTTTTACACCTCTAGGGTCTTATGAATATAATGATTGCGATTTTGACTACATTTTAACTGTTTCTAGTGATGACATAATCGATTATGACAAATCTAACTTTGATCTTGATCCTCAAATCATATTTTAGTCTGACAAACTTGCTAACAAGACCAAAGAAGACATCAACAATACCGCTTACGACAGTGTCAAGAGTGAGGAACCAATCCTCGAGTGCTACGGTGCACTGCAGTGATTTACATCAACTTAGATCTTTCCGACAAAGAAGAAACACCAAAATATTCAACAATTATATCTCAAGAAGAAAAAATTACAGAAGTAAACTTAAGGAGCGGCAGAGTATTACCCCCAAGAATAGCTCCAATAAATAAAGGAAAGCAGATTGTAACTTGAGAAGAACTACCTACTCCTAAGCGAATGGAAGAACCACGTAACCAAGAGAAATTTGGAGGATCATACAAAGTGGATTACAATGTGCTAGCTCATCTTAGAAAGTTGCCAGCCAGATTAAGCTTCTACGATGCTCTGATCCTGTCAAAGGAAATGAGAGTCTCTGGTTACAGCCTTGCTTGACCCAGAGATTTATTTAGCCCAGTTGGCCAGCACATCCTCAGATGAAGTTCGCTCATTGAAAGAATAGTTTGGGGTAACCTTCACAGATGAAAACCTACTCCTCCGTACAGTCAATCACAATCTTCCACTCTACATCTTCATTAACATTGGTAGATTTGTGTTGTGCAGAGTTTTAGTAGATCCTGGAGCATCACTCAACTTGATGAGTCTACGGACATTGACTTATTTTCACATTGAAGCTCAATAACTTATGATCGATAAAATGATGTTAAGAGGATTCAAACAAAAGGGAGAAAGAGCCCTTTGATCCATTACATTGCTTCTGATGGTTGGAGAGCTGGTGACAACCGCTAAGGTAAAATTTCATATCATCGACGCTGAGTCCTCTTTCAACGCTCTACGAGGTCGACCTACCCGTGAATTCATGAACACAACATGGTTCCATCATCTTTACACCAATGCATCAAGTACTATAAAGAGGTACAAGAACATTGCATCAAGGGAGATCTACAACCGTTTTTAGTTCATGAAGTTGGCATTCATTAAGATGTCGTCGATTATGTACCTCTGAAGAAAAATATCTTCTCTCGTGAAGTAATGATGAATGAAGTGATAAAGATGAAGATTTACAAGAATTACAATGGGGAAGCCATTCAACTCTGCTTCAGCAATCTTCTGCCACTCTTTTGCAATAAATTGCAAATTGGTGGGGGTTCTTTTAGTTCGCGCACCCGAAGTTGAGGCCAGGGATATAGACGAGCAAGAACCAATTTAATTTTTGAACAGACTAGGCCGACCATCAACATTGGTGATGAAGACAATTTTGAAGATGAAATAATGATGAAAAAATAGAAAAAACTTCAGTACGAGATATTCTTAGAAGATGTGCAGAAAAGCGAATATGAGACGATGTATGTTCAGATAAACCACTATGTAAACACCATGACCCTTACTCTGATTCTCCCTCAAAAGGACGAAAGTTTAGAGGTCAACGAAGTCCGTAGCACTGGTTCTACCTCTAATAATCTTGAAAACCATGTAAATTTGGATGATGATCCTAATGAATTAATGAAATTGCCTTTTGGTTACTTTTGAATTAATGACCTAATGAATTAATGAAATTGCCTTTTGGTTACTTTTTTCCTTGTGTACAAAAGTTAATTCAGCAAGGTTGTCAAAACAAATGCCCAAAGATTAATTACAACTTTTTGAAACATTAAGGGATATTAAGGGTCAAACTCCTAACTCGAAAGAGGGTCTCGAATTTGATACAGTCGGACCAGCCGATGATTCAGAATTTTGCATGGTTGTTACTGGTGAATCAGGAGAGGATTGCCTCGATATGGAGGATGACTCTATTGATCAGCTAATAGAAGATGATTTGCCAGAATTTGAGGAGGAAATTAAATCAACTATTGATGAATTAAAGGAAATTAACCTCGAGACAAAAGAGCAGCCCCGACCTACATTTATAAGTTCTTTAATCAACGATGAAGAAAATTTAGAATTGATTAAATTATTAACAAAATTCAAAGACTACTTCAGATGGAGTTATGATGAAATGTCAGGACTATCAGCAGAAATTATAGTTCATAAACTCAGGGTGGAAAAAGATAAGACCCAAGTAAAATAACCTCCTAGAATAATGCACCTCGAAATAGAACAACAAGTCATAGCCGAGGTGAAGAAGTTAACAAATGCTAACTTTATAAGAGATGAGAAATACTCCACATGGTTAGCCAACATTGTGCCAGTTAAGAAGAAAAATGGACAAATATGTGTTTGTGTTGACCTCAGAGATTTAAACAAAGCATATTCAAGGGATAAATTCCTATTATCGATACCAAAAATGATGGTGGACATTGCTTCAACACATGAGATTTTCTCCTTCATAGATGAATCATCGGGATACAACCAAATAAAGATGGCCCCAGAAGATGCAGCACTTACAGCCTACAGAACACCTATCGAGATTTTCTGCTACACAGTGATGCCATTTGGGTTGAAGAATGCTGGAGCAACATATCAACAAGCATTGACAAAGATTTTTTATTATCTCATTCACAACCAAGTGGGATGTTACGTGGATGATCTGGTCATCCAAAGCATATGAAAAATAGACCATTTGTAAGATTTGAGGATTGTGTTTGAATGGTTACAAAGATATGACTTTAAAATGAATCCCTTAAAGTGCACATTTGGTGTTACCTCCAGGAAATTTTTAGGATTCATTGTCCGTCATCAAAGATATGAGATTGATCCAAATAAGATTAAAGCTAACTTGGAAATGCCTCCTCCCAAAACCTTGAAACAATTACGTTCCTTTCAAGGGAAATTTGCATATCTGAGACCCTTTATTTCTAATCTCTCAAGAAGATGTCAGCCCTTCTTGGCATTAATTAAAAAGGATGCCAAATTCATTTGGGAAGAGAAATGTCAACGAGCCTTTGAGGACGTTAAGAAATATTTAATGACACTTCCTGTTTTGACAGCCCCTATCCTAGGGAAGCCTTTGATACTTTATACTGCGGCCTTAGACGACTCTCTTGGAGCCCTCTTAGCCCAAGTCAATGATGAGGGTAAAAACAGTGCACTTTACTACTTGATTCACAACCTAATACCGACGGAGATAAGGTATCCACCTATTGAGAAGCATTCTCTAGCTTTGATTTTTGCCGCTCAAAAGCTTAGACATTACATGCTTTCTCATAAGATTACCTTAATTTCAAAAGTTAATCCGTTGCAATATTTGGTGACTCAACCAACACTCTCTGGACGTCTAGAAAGATGGTCAATGAATTTATTGCTATTTGATATAATTTTTTTCCCCTCCGTGCTATCAAGGGACAGATTTTAGAAGACTTTCTTGCTGCACACCCACTTCCAGCTGGGTCCCATTTTAATGATGAACTACCTGATGAGCAAGTATTACAGATGAAATTCTACAGCACGCAATGCTGGGAAATGTATATTAATGGAGCTTTGTCAACAAGAAAAGACAAAGGATTAGGCACAGTTATAACAGGGAAAGCAAAAATCAATTTCATATTTATCACACCAAATAAGGGTATGCTGAGGTTCTCATGCCACCTGACAGAGCCATACACCAACAATGAATCAGAATATGAAGCGCTAATTATTGGGTTGGAGTTGGCAATCTCAATAGACATAATAGATATTGTCATCTACGGTGTCTCACAACGCATCATCCAGCAAGTCGCCGTACAATACATGATTTTAAAGCCAAGGCTAGCAGAATACCACTGGTATACCATGAAGCTGCTGGAGCAGATTCCCAGTGTAACTTTCTATCGGATTCCTAAGGGAGATAATGCCCACATTGAAGCTCTAACAAAACTTACTAAGGAGCTGGCATGTCCTCCAGAGGATTCTGTTAATATTACAGTACAAGGAACATAAGTTTTGTCTCAAGTTGACCTCAACAATCTACATAAACTTGAAAAAGAAAAAGAAATGATGGTTGCGATTGCTGATAACATTGAAGGTTGGTGCAAGTCATTAATGGAATATTTGCATACTGGAAAGCTGTCGGAAAGCTGTTCAGCAGCACACCACATCACAAAAAGGGCTATGTCATATGCTCTAATAGGTGATGTCCTCTATAGAAGATCATTCGACCAGATGTGGCTTCGACCAGATGTGGCTACGATGTGGCTACGATGTTTAAGCAGAGCCAAAGCACAAAATATTGTCAAAGAAGTACACGTTTGATTGTGTGGCGCTTACCAATCAGGGCCGAAGATAAAATTGAAGATCAAGAGCTAGGTTATTATTTGCCAGCAATGATGTCTGACTGCATGGATACAACCAGAAGATGTCACCAGTACCAAGTGCATGGTGTGGTTTTACACCAGCCCCTAAATGTGGTAAACCCAACCGTCGCCTCATGGCAATTCGAGTGTTGGCGCACGGACCTAATAGGTCTGATAGGCCCCCCATCTTTCAAAGGACACAAATTTATACTTGTCACTACAGATTATTTTTCTAAATGAGCAGAGGCAGTACCATTATGAGATGTTACAGTACAACAAGCCCTTTAATTTCTCAAAAGCCAAGTTGTCTACCATTTTGGAGTTCCGCGAAGAATAATTTTTGATAACTGGACAGCCTTCAAAAGTACAAAAATCAACAATTTCGTCAAACGATACAGGATAGACTGAAGATATTCTACAATTTACTATCCCAGGGTAAATGAATTAGTTGAAGCCTTCAACAAGACATTGGTACATATTTTAAAATTGGTACATCAAGACATTGGTACATATTTTAAAGAAGACACTGGATGAAAATAAAAGAGATTGGCACAACAAATTATTAGAAGCTTTGTGGGCCTACCCGATAACGTTCATGACTCCAACTCAGTGCTCACCCTACATGCTCGTGTACGAGTCCGAGACCGTACTACCGTTAGAAGTTTAGATTTCATCTCTCAAAGTCATTATCACCAATCAACTACAATAGAAGAAAGTGCAAAACTCAGACTTGAAGAACTGGAGAGTCTTGAAGGAAAATGACTAGAAGCAAAACAACATTTAGAACTTTACTAGGCAAAGATGGTGCAATCTCATGACAAATTGGTCTGCCCAATGACATTCAAAGTTGGTGAACTTGTCCTTATGGTCTTTGTGCTCAAAAGGCCTATTCTTGCACACCGCAAGATAAGTGGAAAATTCGAGCCAACTTGGGAGGGACCATTTGTCGTAGAAAAGGTCTACGCTGGAGGAGCCTACCAGCTAGTAAATTTTCGTGGTGAGAGACCCATGCTGCCAATCAATGGACGATACCTGAAGACATAATATGCATCCTGACATTGCTTGACAATGCTTGATTTGAAATTTCGATATTTTGATTGTTCTGGGGTTATCTATTTGGCTAAACGTTTGTGACCGGGTCCAAAAATTTTGTAATAAAATTAACCTCAATTTAATGAAAATTTTTGAAATTATACACTTAAATTTTCTCTTTTTTAAATTTGATATTCCACTAGATTAAACAAAATACATACATGAATAAATAATTTTCTCAGTAGCATAAACTAAAATTTACTTTAATAAACACTTTATTTTGTTTTTGTTCCAGCTAAGTTTCAGCTCACTGATATTTTTCCTTTTGTCTGCAGAGAAATATCAGGACAGAGGCTGATCTTTGCTTTTAAAGATGGCTGGAACCTTGTACTTAAAAAGGAAATGGCGCCGCAGGGTGGCACCATAAACTTTTGACATGGACTTTAGTCAAGTCAACATGGACTATGAGGGTCCTCTGATGGACATGGTTAGCATCAGGAAAAGAAGGGCTACCATCGCTATTAAGGTTCAGCACCGAAGATAGTTCCTCTCTAAAGGGGAAAAATGTGATAGTACAGCAAGACCCGATGGAGGGAACCAGTCACCTACCGTCTATGATAGCTACACCGACTAGAGTCCTAGTCACCGCCAATGATGACAGAGTGCCAGATGCACCACTATGGAGAACTCATCACAGAAACTCTAACCGCCTAAAGCATAGGGCTTTCTTACGCGAAGAAAGAATATGCCAATAGGAGGCGGAAAATTGGCTCACCCCTATTCTTGATGGGAATATATATGATCTAGGCATGAGAGAAACCTCTTCAAATTTACCTGCTACAGACGATGAGTCCAGATTTGTTACAGAGCTGTAGATACCTCCAGTTTTAGATGTTCTTTGTACGGGTTGCCCGACATGTAACGCCGAGATACTTGCACGCACATCGGCTATATGGGCATTTGTGGAGTGCCCAAATTGCAACATCCTCCACCTGGAGTGCTACAGTACTTTGGAAAAGTATGCGCCCACTGACGATGGATTTCAGATTACTAATTATCCAATAGGGCAACCATATGTCTAATTGGGTACAGAGCCATATATCTCGTTGGATACAGAGTTATATGCTCCGTTGTAGACATAGACAACATCAGCTTGGATTCCCGTTGATACTGAAATGAGGGAGTATCCTCGATAGCCACCAATAATCAGCACGACAGAATACTACAAAATGAGTAGAGTAAACAAAAGGGTTTTTGAAATCTATGAAGAAGTTCAAGGAAGTTTCATTAACATACTCGAAGGCTTGGAGCTATATACGAGGGTCTTCTCCAAAAGCGACGAGAGAAATATTCTCGACTGCATTTTTTATTTAAGTGATAGGGGTCGAGTAGGCCTGCTGATGGAAAGAACCTATTCTAAGCCATGAAAATGGATGTGTGGAAAGGGCAGGATCACCATACAATGTCGTTGTCGTTACAACTTCACTAAAGACAGACAAGGAAATCCTCTTGGGATTCTGAAACATGATTAGGTGGATCCGTTACCCCCATAATAAAATGGATGATTAAGAGAATGGTCTGATGGAGCATACTCCTAGCATACTGTATTCCCAAAAGTTGTATCATCAACATATATGATGACGACGACTACATACCCCCGCACATTGACCATCATGACTTTGTGAGACCTTTCTGCATGGTCTCTTTCATGAGCCAGAACAACATTCTATTTGGAAAAGAGATAGATGTCATCAGCCCGGCTGAATTCAAAGGATCCGTGGAGATTTCACTACTAATTGGTTCAGTGTTGTTTCTTAAAGGAAATGGAGCAAACATCACCAAACACTGCATTTCAGGGGTACGACACTGTAGGGTGTCTGTGACTTTCCAAAGAATGGATGATAATAAACTGCCATACGGATTCTAGCCAGACCCGGAGTTGGAAGAGTTACTGCCTTACGAGCTAAGAGAGAGTTGCACCTCTAAGCACATGAAAAAGGAACTCTAGTCCTAGAGCATGGCTTAGTAGGTCGACTCGATCAGGAGCTTTCCCACCAAAGACAGACACTCAGAGGATTCCTTTTAACTGCATCTCGTCATAGCGGATATGAAATATATATTAGACATGTTCAGCTTATGATATGTACTCAACATGAGATATTTTTGGATGTACTTTGATGCAGTCAAATGCAGTCAACATAATTGTAGTCAACATAATTGTACTTTTTGAGGCTTTGCCCTGCACTCAATCTGTAACACTTATTAGAGCAGATTAATGAAATCTCTTTCAAAATTTGTCGATTTGTTCAATTTCCATTTTTGTCTGATGGATAAAAGCCACAGAACCATATGTTGGATCAGGACTACAATGAACAAATAACAAAACAATAGATACATAATTACATATGGATAATAATAAAATTCAAATAAAATACTCTTAAAAAAATCAATCAACAAAAAATTTTAAAATTTGAAAACATATTTTGATAATTAAATATGATAAAAATAACAAGAATATTTTGAAGATATTTTAAAATTTTAAAAATCAACTTAAGTTGTCAAATGAACTCAAAATATTTTGAAATTTTTATGATGAGTTCTCTGGATCATAGATCACAATGGATATCAAAAATCAAGTCATTTAGATTTTTAAATTTTCCTAAGTTAATTATCTTAGTGATTTAGTGTTTGTAAAACTTAAGGATATTTTAAATGACTTAACCCATGAAATTATTTCCAAAGATTTCTCTAGTCGATTTCTCTAGTCATGATCCAAAGGTTTCCCTAGTCATGATGGACCTTCCAAAATTTTTTTAGGATTTTATAATCAATATGCTAATTTCCATGATTATTTTAAAGAAATAATGTAAAATAACTTGAAAAATATGGGTCTATGTATAGGAACCTTCTCTGACTTGGGAAAAATTAGCGAATTCTTCCCCTGACAGAGGCTACAACATGTCAGAATTCTACAACATGTCAGACAACATGTCAGAATTCCAAGCCAAGGTGATGTGCTAATATGCATGGAGAATCAAATGATCCCAAACAGTTTTTAATTAATTAAAAATAAAATATTCATCAAATCGACCTAAAATTTTAAAATGTGTTGTGAAACATATGATCCGGGAAATGGAGTATGAGTTCTACTACAGAGTGAGGATCACATTTGATTCCATGCATGAGAACATGAATTTTCTAAGGGTATTTAAATAAATAAGAAAATACCTTATTTATCTATTTAAACATCGCGTGCTGACTAGATCCTAGGCAGCTCCGAAGGCATGTGTGGCGCGCTCTGATTGGACGCCACCGTCCACGTAGCTTGCTGACTCGACCCGCTGTTTATGTCCTGAAGCGCTGTCCGACTCGATCTCCTCCGTCCATTTATTACA
>NW_018237731.1:115165-116467 GCF_001263595.1 Phalaenopsis equestris | reverse complement strand
AATTTAATGCAAATGTGTTTTGATTTGGCAAAGATATCTTAAGCATGTGCATTTTTGGAAATAAGATCCCTTAATTTGGGGGACCTTTTGTCCATGGCTTGATTTAGGTGGTTTCATGGTATTTGTAATGGTCACTAAGTCCAACTAATGGTTGTGGTGGAGTTAATTTGGTGGCTTTAGGGTGGTTAGGTCACATTTAGTGCATGGGTCCATGTGAGTGCAAATGACCAAAACTTTAGTTTGGGTTAGGCTAGCCATGTTAATTGGCCCAATTGATTATTGAATTTGGTGTATATGATCATAAGGAATAACTTTGATGAAGGATGGGTGTGGTTTTGAATTCAATTGAAGGGTCAATTTGAGGGAATTTTGAACTTTAATCAATTTGGTCATATTGGGCTAGGCTTTGGTCTAGTTTGGGTTAGCCTTGGGATAAGTCCAAATTGATTATTGTAGATGGTCAATATGGACCTCATGAAGAGTTTTCAACATGAATTGGATGCTAATTTGGAGGTTAAGGCAATTAATTGGGTGAAATTTGGGGATTTAGCCAATTTGGGGCTAAATTTGGGAATTTTGGGTTTAGGCCAAAATCAAATGGATTTGAGACTTCAACAAGGTCAATTGATGGTTGATTTTGATGTATATCAATTTTATAAATATTTTTCAACATTAATTGAGGCCAATTAACTAGTCAATGGGTTCAATTTGGTGAGATTAGGTCATGTGGTCAAAATTGTGGTTTTGACCCAAATAAAAATTGGCCTCAAATCATGGGCCAATTGAGTTTGGATTTGGTTTAGTTTAGTCATATCAAAAGTTAATTTGAGTTTAGGATTGGAATTTGGGTCCATTGAGATCAAATTGACAGAGAGCATTCGAAGTCTCATTAATTAGGGAAAATTTGGACACCAATTTTTGATTTTATTTGGGTCTTTAAAGGGCAATTTTGGGGATTTTTTTATAAAGATGGTCAAATTGGCCAAGTTGGGTCATGTGGTAGTTAAGATAAATGAAATTGGGAATATTTGGGATTTATTGAGATTTTCTGGGAATTTTTGGAATTTTTGGGATTTTGAGCTATGGAGGGGTATTTTGGTAATTTGGGGGTATTTTAGGGGTAAAAGGCCAAGATGGGTATTTTGGTAGAGCTGAGGTACCAACCATCACCAATAATCCATGGACCAATGGAAACCACATTTTGGGTCCTCTACATAGTGGTTTTAGCTAAATCATAGCCCTAGGGCTAGTAGGTTTAGGGGACCATCTACATGAGTATCCCAAAAGATCAAGGGATCTAGG
>NW_018237731.1:112445-114977 GCF_001263595.1 Phalaenopsis equestris | reverse complement strand
CACACCACGCGTATTGGCGTTGACCGACGAGATCAACAAAAACCAATACAAACGCCTAAGTCAACAGACCCGGAAGTATGTGTAGATTTGTGTGTGTGATTTGTTTCTGCCGGGGAATTAGCAGGTGTGTGCTTAATCAAGTTGAGAAGTAGGGAATCTCGTTGGGAATTGGTGGGTGGACTTTGAGTTATGAATTTCAAAGATTTCCAAAGGATGGGAGTCAGAATATAAGTGCTGACCCCAAGGTGGGAATTGAAATTAAGATATTAATTCAAAAAGAGAGAGAGAGAGAGAGAGTCGGAGTGTAAGGACCGACCTCGAATGTAATGAATCAAAAATGTAGGACTGATTCGAAAATGAGAATTGAAATATAGGTCAATTCTTAAAAGAGAGTTTCGGAATGTAAGGACCGACTTTGAATGTAATGAATTAGAAATGTAGGGTTGATTCGGAAGTGAGAATTGAAATATAAGTCAATTCTTAAAGGAGGGCATCGGAATGTAAGGACCGACCTCAAATGTAATGAATCAGAAATGTAGGACTGATTCAAAAATGAGAATTAAAATGTAGGTCAGTTCTCAAAAGAAAGCGTCGGAATGTAAGGATCGACCTCAAATGTAATGAATCAGCAATGTAGGACTGATTCAGAAATGAGAATTGAAATGTAGGTCAATTCTCAAAAGAGAGTTTCGGAATGTAAGGACCGACCTCGAATGTAATGAATTAGAATTGTAGGGTCCATTCGGTAGTGAGAATTGAAATATAGGTCAATTCTCAAAGGAGGGCGTCAGAATGTAAGAACTGACCTCAAATGTAATGAATCAGCAAGGTAGGACTGATTTAGAAATGAGAATTGAAATGTAGGTCAATTTAGTGGGTCAATTCTCAAAAGAGGGTGTCGGAATGTAAGGACCGACCTCAAATGTAATGAATTAGCAATGTAGGACTGATTTAAAAATGAGAACTGAAATGTAGGTCAATTCTCAAAAGAAAGCGTCGGAATGTAAGGACCGACCTCAAATGTAATGAATCAAAAATGTAGGACTGATTCAGAAATGAGAATTCAAATGTAGGTCAATTCTCATAAGAAAGCGTCAGAATGTAAGGACCGACCTCAAATGTAATGAATCAGAAATGTAGGACTAATTCAAAAATGAGAATTGAAGTGTAGTTCAATTCTCAAAAGAAAGCGTCAGAATGTAAGGACCAACCTCAAATGTAATGAATCAGAAATGTAGGACTGATTCATAAATGAGAATTGAAATATAGGTTAATTCTCAAAAGAAAGTTAGTAGCGTTGAATTTATAGAAATGTATCATGTGAAAAAGGTTGATCTTCTTGAAGGAGATTTGTAAAGCTTTGTGGAGTTATGTGTAAAATGTGAAATTCTGTGAGGATGTGCAGAGAGTTAATGTAGATAACGATGGTTGTGCTACGCGCACGAAGAGTAGGAAATTCCAAAGACGGAAGTATCCACTCGGCAGGTTTATTTTATTTTCTTGTTATTTTTATCACAATTAATTTTTCAAAAATGCGTTTTTAAAGTTTTAATTTTAATTGGTTGATAAGAAATTTATTTTTTTATTTATTCATTTATGATTATCTTTCATTTGGGTTTTGTTTGTGTTGGACCCGGTCATAGACATTTGGCCACATAGGTAACCCTAAAACAATCAAAGTTTCAAAGTTTCAAAGAAAGCAGAGGCAAGCGGCATTGAGCGGCATCAGGTTGCGTAATAGGTTTTCATGTATCGTCCATTTATCGGTAACATGGGTCTTTCACCCCGGAAGTCCACTAACTGGTAGGCTCCTCCTGTATAGACCTTCTCAACGACAAATGGTACCTCCCAAGTTAGCTCGAATTTTCCACCTATTTTGCGGCGAGCAAGAATAGGTATTTTGAGCACGAGTACGAGGTCACCAATTTTAAATGTCCTTGGGCAGACCAATTTGTCATGGGCTTGTACCATATTCGCCTGGTAGAGCTCCAAATGTTGCTGGGCTTCCAATCGTTTTCCCTCGAGGCTCTCCAGTTCCTCAAGCCTGAGTTTTGCGCTTTCTTCCGTTGTAAGTTGGTTGGCAACGGCGACTCTGAGGGATGGTGTTTGGATCTCTAATGGTAATACGACCTCGGTCCCGTACATGAGCATATAAGGTGTACACTGAGTGGGAGTCCTGAAAGTCGTCCGGTAGGCCCATAGAGCTTCTAACAGCTTGTTATGCCAATTCCTTTTATTTTCATCCAGTGTTTTCTTTAAAATCTGTACCAGTGTTTTGTTGAAGGCTTCAGCCAGACCATTTGCTCTGGGATAGTAACTTGTAGAGTATCTCTAATCTATCCCATGTCTTTTGACGAAATTGTTGATCTTCATACTTTTGAAATTTGTCTCATTATCAGAGATTATTCTTTGAGGTAGTCCAAAATGGTAGACGATTTGGCTTTTGAAAAATTGAAGGACGTGCTATGTCGTAACCTCACGTAACGGTACTGCCTCTGCCCATTTGGAGAAGTAATCTGTAGCGGCAAGTAT
>NW_018237731.1:111450-112434 GCF_001263595.1 Phalaenopsis equestris | reverse complement strand
TCGCTGGCCAATAATACCCGAGTCTTTTGATTTTCATTTTTATTTTTGGCCCTGACTGGTGAGCGCCACACAATCCGGCATGTACCTCTTTGATAATATTATGGGCCTCGGCTCTGCTCAAACACCGTAGCCACATCTGGTCGAATGATCATCTGTAGAGAACGTTTCCCACCAGGGCGTAAGACATGGCTCTTCTTGTGATGTGGTGCACCTCAGACTTGTCCTCCGGCAGCTTCCCAGTATGCAAATATTCTATTAATGGCTGGCTCCAATCTTTGTTGATGTCTGCAACTGTATTTATTGTTTCTTCTTTTCCAAGTTTGTGTAGAGTTTTGAAGTCGTTTCAAGACAAGACTCGTCTTCCTTGCACCGTGACTTCGATGGAATCCTTCGGGGGACATGCCATTTCCTTAGCAAGTTTTGCTAGAGCGTCGGCATGAGCAATATCTCCCCGAGAAATCTGGTAGAAAGTCACGTAAGCGATTTGCTCCAGGAGCTTCATTGTGTACTGCTGGTACTCTGCTAGTCCTGGTTTCAGAATTCTGTATTGTCCGGCGACTTGCAGGATAATAAGTTGAGAGTCACCATAAATGGCAATGTTTGTTATATCCATTGAGATTGCCAACTCCAATCCGGTGATTAAAGCTTCATATTTCGCTTCATTATTGGTGCACGGCTCTGTCAGGTGGTATGAGAACCTCAACATCCCATTATCTGGCGTAATAAAGATCAATCTGATCCCTGCCTTGCCTGGTATAACTGTGCCTGATCCTTTGTCTTTCCTGGCTGACGAAGCACCATCGAAGTACATTTCCTAGCGTTGCACACTAGAAAATTCCATTTGTAGTATTTTCTCCTTTGGTAACTCATCGTTGAGAGAGGACCCAGCTGACAGTGGGTGTGCAGCGAGAAAGTCTGCTAAAATCTGTCCCTTGATAGCACGGAGGGGAACAAAAGTTATATCAAATTGCAATAAGATCATTG
>NW_018237731.1:109469-110193 GCF_001263595.1 Phalaenopsis equestris | reverse complement strand
TTCAAATCTCTGAAGTTGACACAAATGCGGATCTGTCCATTTTTCTTTTTAACAGGTATAATATTGGCTAACCACGTGGAGTACTGCTCCTCTTTAACAAAGTTGGCGTCTATCAACTTCTTCACCTCGGCGATGACTTGTTGTTTTATTTCAAAGCACATTCTCCTGGGAGCTTGTTTTACTGGGGTTACACTTGTCCTCCCCAAGTTTATGGACTGCAAGCTCTGCTGACAACCCTGGGATTTCATCGTAGCTCCATGCAAAGCAATCTTTGAATTTTGCTAATAGTTTGACCAGTTCTGCAGATTCTTTGTCATCAAGTAGAGAACTTATAAATGTAGGTCGGGGTCGTTCTTTAGTCCCGAGGTTAATCTCTTTTAATTCATCAATGGTAGATTTAATTTCTTCCTCAAATTCTGGGGGAGCATCTTCTATTGGTCGATCAGTAGAGTCATCCTCTATATCGAGACAATCCTCTTCTGACTTACTAGTAACAACCATGCAAAATTCAGAATCATTGACTGGTCCAACTGTACCAAATCTGAGACCTTCTTTTGAATTGCAAGTTTGACTTTTAGCATTCCATAGTTTTTCCAAAAGTTGAAATTTATCTTTTGGCATTTGTTTTGGTAAGTGTCCCTGTTGAATTAACTTTTGAACACAAGGCGAGAAGTATCCAAAAGGCAATTCCATAAATTCATTAGAATCAACATCCAAATTTACA
>NW_018237731.1:103351-109449 GCF_001263595.1 Phalaenopsis equestris | reverse complement strand
GTATCCACATTGTGGTTTATCCGATCATACATTGTTTCATATTCATTCTTTTCTGTATCTTCTAAGGATATCTCATACTGAGGTTTCTTCTGCTTCGTCATCATTATTTCATCTTCAGAACTATCTTCATCACCAATGTTGATAGTTGGCCTAGTCCGTTCAACAATTAAATTGATCTTTCCTCGTCTGCATCCCCGACCTCGACCTCGGGTGCGTGAACTAGAAGAACTTCCACCGACTCGTTGTAAGGGAGTGGTAGAAGGTTGTTGAAGCGGCGTTGTCTGGCCTCCTTTTTGTGATCCTTCTGAATCTTTATCTTTATTTGTCAAAATTTCACGCGAGAAGACAATCCTCTTTGGAAGTGCGTAGTAGGCAGCATCTTCATGGATACCAACTTCATGCACTGAAAATGGTTGTAGGTCTCCCTTGATGCAATTTTCTTGACCATCATTGCGGTATTTGATGCACTGGTGAAGAGATGATGGAACCATATTGTGCTCATGAATCCATGGTCAACCCAATAGAGCGTTAAAAGAGGTCTCGGCGTCGATGATATGAAATTTAACGATTCTTACGAGTTCTCTAACCTTCATAAGTAATGTAATTGATCCAAGGGCTCTTTCTCCCTTTTGGTTAAATCCTCTTAACATCATCTTATCGGGGATGAGCTCCTGAACGTCAAAGTCCAAATATGCTAATGTCCGTAGACTCATCAAGTTAAGAAATGCTCATGGATCCACTAAAACTCTGGATAACACAAATTTGCCAATGTTGATGGAGATGTAGAGCGGACGGTTGTGGTCAACGGTACCGAGTAGCAAGTCTTCATTTGTGATAGTTACCCCTGACTGTTCTCTCAACAAGCAAACTTCATCTGTGGATGTGCTAGCCAACTGAGCTAAGAAAATTTCTAGATCCAGCAAAGCTGTAATCAGAGATTCTCTCATCCTTTGACAAGCGTCGTATATGCTTAGTCGGGCGGGCAACTTCCTAAGATGAGCTAGCACATTGTAATCTACTTTGTAGGGTCCACTGATTTTATCTTGATTATGTGGTTCTTCCACTGACGGAGGTGGGGGTATCTCTTCTCGATCTCTTCTCGAGTCATTATCACGAGTCATTATCAGTTTTCCTTTGTCTGTTGGAGCTGTTCTTGGTGGTAACACCTTGCCGCTTCTTAGGTTGACTTTTGTGATTTCTTCTTCTTGAGATATCATTGTTGAATCTTCTGTTGTCTTTTCCTCCTCATCGGAAATATCTAAGTTGATGGAAAACGGTGCATCATGACGCTGGAGAGTTGGCCCTTCGTTATCGGTGCTATCGTAAGCAATATCATTGAGTTCTTTTTTGTCCTTGACAACGAGTTCATCAAACTCAAGTATGATTTGAGGATCATTTTGGGGATCGAGATCGCAACTAGCTTGGTTATAATCAGTCACGTTATTACCAGAAATAGTCAAAACGTAGCCGAAACATGATATTCATAAGACCCCGGATAATCATACAAAGTCAAGGGTTCGAGGATTTTCTTCCCCAAATCCGAGACAACCAATCTAGTAGAGGCAGCCCCTATCCTACCCCCGTGCTATCAATCTTGGCAGTGACACTTTTCTTTTTCTTGCTCTTTGTTCTTGACGATGACGGATTTTCTGGCAAAATCTTCATCTCGGGCTCGGTATGCTGCAGACTCTGAATGGAGGCATGTTTTGATGGAGACTGTAACTTGTTCAGTATCTTCTTGGACGATCTGCTCCATACCTCATTCCATCCTTCTTTGTTATTCATAGAAGCTTGTTTCAATTAATCCTGTATTTGATTGAGGACCCTCTAGAGTTCATCCCAGGTTGTACTTCATCCATCTATTCCGACATATGGATCAATTGGGGAGATTGACTCAGCTAAAATCATGTTTATGGAACCTTTTTCAGGTTCTCTTAAATACTCCTTCGGGATTTTTATATTCTCCTCCTTGAGGTTCTTCTCGAGCCAGTCTTTAAAGATGAAACACTTGTCTATAGTGTGTCTAAGTAACCGGTGGTACGGGCAATAATTCGGTTCATTCTTCTAATCCACCTCTTTGGGTTTATTTGGATCATGTAGTTTGAATTCTGGTTTCTTCATCAAGCTTTTGAATATTTTAGGTACAACATCATTTTTGAAGGAATAAACAACTTTCTGTCACTCTAACAGAGATACTCTTTTACCCGTTGTTTGAGGTGATCCTTCCTGAGACGGTCGTTGGTTGGATTGACTGCTCTGTTTCTGAGAGTACTGTGATGAAGACTGATGATGATCTTCTGCATATATCTTTATCGGCTGCATTCCTTTGTCGACAGTTGCGACTACCCCTGATTTCTTTTCGAACACTCTGGTCACCTTAGCCTTTTCATGCGGCTTCATGTGCTTCATTTCCTCTTGAAGACTGCTGGCTTTACTGAGTAGCTTCTCAAAGGATTTGACCATGAGTCCCTTAAGTATGAAAGCTACTGGCCCATGAATGCTTTTGAGTAGAATCTCAATCGCTTTCTCAATCGCTTGATGTTCCTAGAGGTTCACATTTCATGCTAAGGTTTCTCCACCTCAAGATATAGTCTGTCAAGGTTTCACTAGGCTTCTGCTTCTCCATCATGAGCTCTCTAATAGACACATGATGTTGTGCCCCAATAAATCTTTTCACAAATAACTGTTCCAACTCAGAAAATATTTTAACTGACCCGTTGGGCAAGTCAACGTACTAGTCGAAAGTAATCCCTGACAAGCTGCTGACGAACTGTTGGCATAGCAGAGCTTTGTTATTCCTCGTATTGCAGTATTGCCACAATTGGCTCGGAAATGTGTTATGTGCTGTCTGGGATTTCCAATCCCATCAAATATCTTGAAGTTTGGTCTCACAAAACCCTTGAGGAAAGGGACGACATCGAACTCCTCTAGGTAAGGTCTACCCTTTAAAATTGATGCACCGCCCTTGGACTGGGCTAAGGCCTCCCGCACTTGTTCAACCATTTGCTTGAACTCTTTTTTTGGCATGGAACCTGATGAAGAATCCTTCTTTAGTTGTTCTTCTTTTTCTGCCAAAGTAGCCTCCCTTCTTTCATCTGTGATGTGTATGACTTCTGGCTGATTAACCTCTGGAGAAGCCAATCTTGGTGCTTGTGATTTCCCCTGAATGGTGGCCATGGCGGTCATAGCTACAGTCATTTCTTCTATTATTTTCTCTAGTAGAACAACTTGCTCATCCCTTAGGAGGATAACCCTACGCAGCTCATCTACGGCATTCTCTTCAGTGTGAGGTTGAGCCTCGCGCGCAGATGTGGTATCTCTGGTTTCGATCACATGGACATCCATGAAATCCTCCTCCAAGTAATCACTGTAATCAAAATCCTCGTTGTCACTATTGACGGAAACTCTGTGTTCTCGAGCTAACTCAGAAATCTCAATCCTGAGTTTCTCAACTTTTTCCTCAATTTTTCGATTCCTTGATTACTTTAAGATCTGGAGGACCTTGATGGAAATCCTCAACTTGTTCCTCCATCTCGCTGGCTATTGTCACGATGATGTGAGATATTTGAGGCACTGGTTTTACTTCCTGTCTTGCAGGCTCATTGAACTGTATCGGTGCAGCGACCTTGGGTACCCATACCCTCTTCTTCTTTGACGATGATATCTCAGGACGGAACGTCTTAGTAAAAACATTGGTATGTCGAAGGAAGGTATGCTCCCCGTAGTGTAGACCGGCTACAGTGTCAGGTAATTGTCTTGTCTTTCTTTCCGTGATTGCAGGAATGACTGGTAAACTTCTCGGTCCTCGGCCGGCGACCTGAGGTCGTGGTGGTGGTATGATCGGTGGTGACCATAGCAGCATCGACTCGGTTTCCCAAACGGAGCCAGACGGGAACACGGGTAGGTGACTCTATAGTCGACCTACAAGATTTTCTAGCGGACTTAACATCCTTAAAAATTTCATTTTTCATATGAGGGAAATTGCATGTCCCACCCGTTTAAGTAATTCACTAACAAAACATCCTTCTTTAGTAGCAAGCCTTTTGAAGACTGCACTAACTGGGGTGATAGGAGTAAACTTCTTTCCCTCCTCACCATGTCCATGAAGTGATGGTAATGCGGCAGCAATCTTCCGGATACTCTTATATCCATCAGTATCTGTCAGGGGATGGAATCTACTCCCTCGTAGGAGTGGATAAATTTCTGGTAATACCTCTTCAACTTGATGAGGCTCCCCCTCAACCGGTGTGCTCTCAGAAGTCTGGGCTTTGATGGCCCTCCGAACTCTTCTATTGCGGTTCCTCATTTGAGTTCGGGTCAGTAATACAGTCCTTGAGCTTAACCCGATCTCAAACACGGGTGGCGGAATAGTTATTCCTTCAGTCAAATATTCAACGACCATCACTTCTTTTCCCTTAGCAGTAGCAGGGATAGCAGTCTTGATGATAGCAGCTTTAGCCTTCTTGTAGGTAGGGAAGTCCTGAAGGCAGTTCAAACTGAATTCTGCAGACTGCTCTTGTACTTCCGGAGCAGCGATCTTTATTACCACGAACGAGGCTTTCCCGAGGATAACCTCGAGGTCTTCAAATCCAGCTCCGAACTTGATGGTGGGAGCGACGTTACAGGCGCTGCGGTCCGTTGGCAGATTGCAAGAAAATGTCAGCGTTGGGTAGGCCATTGCGGCGAGCTTTAAAAAAGAAAGTTTTAGGGTTAGTAATATGGCCGAAAACCTCGTAATCTTTAGTGCAAGCACTGAAAATAGAGTTTAATCTATAGACCGGGCGGGTCTTAATTTACAGGTAATTTTAACATCTTTGTTCAAAAAGGTGTAAAATTTAATTAATATAATAAAATTTCAAAGTGCACGCGGCACAACATGATTTGATTTAATTTGCGAAGTAGCAAACCAAATTTGGAAGGGAGATGTGAAAAATTTTAGGACCCAGTGCCGGACCCAATTAGTGGCAGAAAATGCCCAGGTGGAATTAATCCACCGACACACCTATGGGGTCTGGGTCGACCCCACATAAAAATTGAAAGAGTCCTTAATGGCCTTCTGAACCCCTCTGTTTAAAGATGGTTGAACAGCTAGTCCTGAAGTCCAAGGAGATAGTTGTACTTTCCCAAGATATAAATGGGTAAAGTATGCTAACGAAAGAAAGGTAATTTGGTCCACGAGGGACATGGACATATTACTGATGTGTGAAAATAATATTTATTGATTTGTATAAGGAGAAAATCTTGTCCCTTCTCCCCAGCGGAGTCGACAGAAGCTGTCGGCGTTATTTCGGGTTGGTTTGTAGGGAGTTGCCCGTGAGAAGCTGTCGGTCGTCGGAATCAAAATTCTGACGCCCGCTTCGGAAGGACGTTGAAGTATGAAATCAAACTGACCCCATATTTTTTATAGTTTAAAATGAAATAGCATTGTATCTCAGATCCTGTATCTATCCCGGAGGATTAACACATATCCCGGAGGATAAACACAAGACTTGAGGATGAGGCTCGATAAAATAAACTAAGGAAAGTATGACGTCTGTTTGGTTTGCGAAACCTTTGTATTTGCCGACAAATTCCCCCTATTTATTATCAAGGATTAAATAGGGTTTATATTAAGCTGGGTTCGGACATGCTTCCTATAAGGGAAAGCCCCTATAGTTAATTACATCTTAAATGACTGAAGTCACCTAAGAAGACTCTTGATAAAAATTAAGAAATGTTATCTTCAAGGAATTTCAAAGGGTAGGACTCTTCAACGAAATCAAACTGAAAGGGGATGGGTTCAAATTTAGAACATTTTATTGTAGAATCCAAAGGAGGAGGAACTAGGGGATGTCATGGATCCAGAGGAGAACCCCAGCGACTCCGTAAGCTATCCTAATATTTGGCTTCAGTTTTAAGGAGAAATATTTGGGTGTTTCATCCTACCAATTTTATTTATCAGGGCTTACATTCGTGTAAAACGATCACACAAATAGCCTGGAAGATGTGAGGATTTAGGTCATGACAAACGACAACCTCTGAATCCTAAGACGAGTTAGGGCTTATATTGTATAGCAGAGCTATGCAAAGGCCTAAAGATAAGGTGAGGATTTACGTTA
>NW_018237731.1:100474-102451 GCF_001263595.1 Phalaenopsis equestris | reverse complement strand
AATTTAGAACATTTCCATGAGTTTTATTATTTTTATGATTTTTATGGATTTTTAATTATTTAAATATTTAAAATAGGTTAAAAATCAAGTTTTTATTTCAAATATAATTATATTTTTAGAAAATATCCCTGATCATAGAGAACTCAAAAAACTAAGTTTCATAATTTTTTGAGTTATATTTTAATTTTTAAAAATCATTTAAGTGTTAAAAGTGGTATTTATTTTTAAAAATCAACTTAAGTTGTCAAATGAGCTCAACATATTTTAAAATTTTTATGATGAGTTCTCTGGATCATAAATCATAGTGGAGATTAAAAATCAAGTCATTTAAAAGTTTAAATTTTCCAAAATTAATTATCTTAGTGATTTAGTTGTTGTAAAATTTAAGGATATTTTAAATGACTTGACCCATAAAATTATTTCCAAAGGTTTATCTAGTCATGGTGGACCTTCCAAAATTTTCTTAAGATTTTATAATCAATATGCTAATTTTCATGATTATTTAAAAAAAATAATGTGAAATAACTTGAAAAAGAAGGGTCTTTGTATAGGAACCTCCTCTAACTTTGGAAAAATCAGAGAATGCTTCCCCTGATAGAGGCTACAACATGTCTAAATTTTAAAAATTCCAAGCCAAGGTGATGTGCTAATATGCATGAAGAATCAAATGATCCCAAACAGTGTTTAATTAATTAAAAATAAAATATACATTAAATGGACTTCAAATTTGTTCCACATTGTTTTCCTCTGTTCACTGAGCAAGAGGGTATTTTTATTTTATTTTTGTGATTTTTCTACACAAAGTTATGAATTTTCTAAGTTAAGGGTATTTAAATAAATAAGAAAAAGTCTTATTTATTTATTTAAACAGCGCGTGCTGACTAGATCCTAGGCAGCTCCGAAGGCATGCGTGGCGCGCTCTAATTGGATGCCACCGTCCACGTAGCTTGCTGACTTGGCCCGTTGTTTCTGTCCCGAAGCGCTGTCCCGCTCGATCTCCCCCGTCCATTTGATACACGCTTGATCGAACGACTCCCTGTCATCGTCCCCGATAGAATGATCTCGGGCCCGTCCACACTAAAACCCTAAGATCTCAGCCTAGACTCAACCAAATCACTTCGAGTTTGATCCTACGGACTCGTTTAAGTGAGACGAACACATCCATACGGTTAGTGTACCATGAAATCAAGCTTAAGTAAATAGAGAATCAAAATAAGCTCGGGAGGAGGAGGAGTTTTATACCTTTGCTTTGAGAATGGAGGCTTCAATCAGAGGCACTCGGCACGTTTGTTAGGGTCCAAGGAGGCTAGGGATTGAGTTCCTGATCTTGGTGTAAGGCCTAGGTGTGAAGTCGATCAAGCTCGATTTCAGGTGTTGGTCTAGAGCTATGGTAGAGGCTCTTTGGAAGGGGGATTTGATGTGGCTTTAGCTTCTTTCACTGTTATGAAGGTGTGGGCACAAACAATTGGTGTTTGTTGGACTGTGTAGGTGTATTGGGCTCTGTCCTGGTTTCCGGCAAGGTTTCAAGCTGAGAATTGAGCTCTGGTAATGGGAATGTGTGAGGGAAAATGGTCGGAATGCACTAAGGGAATCTTAGGGAAGCTCTGTGTGAAGTTTGGAGAAGCCTCTCTAGGAAAATTTTAGCACACCTCCCATGGCCGTGGGAGGTGATTTATTATAAAAATGGGCATGGGGTGGCTCTCAGGGCACAAGTTTGGGTGCATTATGGTGCTTAGGTGGAGGGCAGAGGAGCTCTTCAATTTTATTTGGATGAGCTGGCCTCTAGGTTTGATTTGGGTTAGGTGACATGGGGGTGGCTCTTGATTTTGAGCTTTTCTGGCCACTAGGCTGGGCGGCCGGCCAGGGGGGGGTGGCTCGGAGCTCAGGGAACCCAGAGGAATCCATTGTGCTTTGATTTGGCAAAGATATCTTAAGCAAGTGCATTTTTGGAAATAAGATCCCTTAATTTGGAAAACA
>NW_018237731.1:100133-100395 GCF_001263595.1 Phalaenopsis equestris | reverse complement strand
GTGGTGGAGTTAATTTAGTGGCTTTAGGGTGGTTAGGTCACATTTAGTGCATGGGTTCAAGTGGGTGAAAATGACAAAAACTTGGGTTTGAGCTAGGTTATCCATGCCAATTGCCTCAAATAATTGTTGAATTTAGTATATATGATCATAAGGAACAACTTTGGTGAAGTATGGGTGAGGTTTTGAGTCCAATTGAAGGGTCAATTTGAGGGAATTTTGAACTTTAATCAATTTGGTCATGTTGGGCTAAGCTTGGGTCTAG
>NW_018237731.1:94027-99561 GCF_001263595.1 Phalaenopsis equestris | reverse complement strand
ATTTGGGGTGCTCAGGGGCAAAAGGGTAGGTTGGGTATCTTGGTAGAGTTGGAGTGCCAACTACCATCAATAAGCCATGGTCCAATGGAAACCCCATTTTGGGTCCTCTACATAGTGGTCTTAGCTAAACCATAGCCCTAGGGCTAGTAGGTTTAGGGGACCATCTACATGAGTATCTCAAAAGATCAAGGGATCTAGGCTAGAAATTTGAGTTCAGGGTTATGAGTGATTGTGGGTGCGGATAAGTGTAGTGAGTGCCTTAGCTCAAGACCAACACCCAAGGTCAACCCTAAGGTCCAGCAATCCTAAGGGTGACTCATCTTGAGTTTCCCCCACAGTGATCCCACCTACCAAGTATTTAGAGGTTGAGAGCAACATGTGGAACTTCAAGCTGAGTAGAGAAGCGTTTTGGAATTTCTAATGGTGAGGGTTCCATGTCTAGTTTTCTAGGAATAGTCAACAAGAAAAGTTTTATGGATAGATCATAGGCTACTAAAGAGGAAAAACTAAACCTCAACCAAAAATGAGGTCAACAAGGTCAGTCCTTACATTCTGACTCTCTCTCTCTCTATTTGAATTGATATCTAAATTTCAATTCCCTCCTCGAGATCAGCACTTGCATACTAGTTCCCATCCTCTAGAACATTCTAAAATTTCATAACTCAAAGTCCACTCTCCAATCCCCAGCGAGAGTCCCTACTTCTTGACTTGATCAAACCCACACCTGCTAAATCACCAGCAGAAACAAATCACACACAGTACTCTACACATACTTCTGGGTCTTTTGACTTAGGAGTTTGTATTGGTTTTTGTTGATCTCCTTGGTCAACGCCAATACGCGTGGTGTGCTTGCCCAGCACACCTCACCTATTGAGGGTCCATTTGTTGACCTCATTTTTTGTTGAGGTTTAGTTTTTTCCTCTTTAGTATCCTAAGGTCTAGCCATAGGATTTTCCTATTGACTATTCTTAGAAAACTAGAAAAGACACCCTCACCACTAGAAATTCCAAACTCTTCTTTACTCAACTTGATGTTCCACATGTTGGTCTCAACCTCTAAATACTTAGTAGGTGGGGTCACTATGGGGGAACCCCTAAACCTACTAGCCCTAGGGCTATGATTTAGCTAAGACCACTACATAGAGGACCCAAAATGGGGTTTCCATTGGACCATGGCTTATTGATGGTAGTTGGCACTCCAACTCTACCAAGATACCCAACCTACCCTTTTGCCCCTGAGCACCCCAAATTACCTAAACACCCTTGAAAACCTAAACTTTGGTAAAATTCCCAAGTTTACCCAAAATACCCAAATTTTATCAAAATTCATTTCAAACCTTTTGAAAACCTCCAATTTATCCAAAATTACCCAAAATCTCCAAAGATGGTCATATTACCAATATACCCCTCCATAGCCCAAAATCCCAAAAATTCCAAAAAAATTCCCAAAAAAGCTCAATAAATCCCAAATATTCCCAATTTCATTTCTCTCAACTACCTCATTATACAATTTGGCCAATTTGACCATCTTTGACCAAAACTCCCAAATTGCTCTTTAAAGATCCAAATTTCCCCAAATCCAACTCAAATGTCCACCATCAATTTGATCTCAATTGACCCCAATTTCAATCCTAAACTCAAATTCACTTTTGATATGACCAAAATAAACCAAGTCTAAGCTTAATTGGCCCATGATTTGAGCTCAATTTTGATTTAGGTCAAAACCCCAATTTTGACCATATGACCTAATCTTGCCAAATTGAACCTATCGCCAAGTAAATTGGCCCCAATTAATATTGAAAAATCTCCATAACATTCTGTTACATCAAAATCAACCATCAATTGGCCTTGGTGAAGCCTCAAATCCATTTTATTTTTTCCTAAATCCAAAATTCCGAAATTTAGCCCCAAATTGGCTCAGTCCCCAAATTTCACCCAATTGATATCCTTAACCTCCAAATTGACATCCAATTCATGTTGAAAACTCTTCATGAGGTTCCTATTGACCATTTAAAATAATCAATTTGGACTTAGCCCAAGGCTAACCCAAGCTAAACCCAAGCCTAGCTCAACATGACCAAATTGATTAAAGTTCAAATTTTCCTCAAATTGTCCTTCAATTGAGCTCAAAACCACTTCCATCCTTCACCAAAGTTGTTCCTTATGATCATCTACAGCAAATTCAACAATTAATTGGGCAAATTGACATGGCTAGCCTAGACCAAACTTAAGACTTGGTCATTTGCACCCATTTGGACCCATGCACTAAATGTGACCTAACCACCCTCAAGTCACCAAATTAACTCCACCCCATCCATTAGTTGGACTTAGTGGCCAGTCCAAACACACTATGAAACCACCTAAATCATGCCATGGACCAAAGGTCCCCCAAATTAAGGGATATTATTTCCAAAAATGCATGAGCTTAAGATAGTCTTACCAAAATTAGGTATTATTGCACTAAATTGCTGTGACATATTCCCTTGGGTTCCCTGAGCTCCTTGCCACCTCCCCCTGGCCAGCCGGCAAGCCTTGTGGTCGGAAAAACTCAAAATCGAGAGCCACCCCTATGGAACCTCACCCAAATCAAACCTAGAAGCCAACTCATCCAAATCAAATTGAAGAGCTCCTCTGCCATCCACCTAAGCACCACAATGCACCCAAACTTGTGCCCTGAGAGCCACCCCATGGCCATTTTTATAAAAACTCACCTCCACGACCATGGGAGGTGTGCTAAAACGTTTCTCAAAGAGAGCCTCCCAAATCACTCACAGAGCTTCCTTGACATCTCCACAGCCCATTCCAATCACTCCACTGCCTTGATTCCCCATGTATAACCCTAATTTTGAGTTTAAAAGTTAGGGCAGAAATAGACATCTCTCAAAACTCTACCAAACTTTAATTGCTTGTGCCCACACCTTCACAACAGCAGGAGAGGTCAAAGCATTATCAAATTACCCTCTGAAATAGCCTCCACCACAGTTCTAAACCAACACCTGAAATGGAGCTTGGTCGAATTCACACTTAGGCCTTACACCACAGCAAGAGGCTTAATCCCTAGCCTCCTTGGAGCCTCCTTGGACCCCAACGAACACCCCAACGAACGTGCCGAGCACCGCTGATTGAAGCCTCCCTTCTCAGAGCAAAGGTATAAAACTTCTCCTCCTCCCAAGCCTATTTTGATTCTTCATTTATGTGGGCTTGATTTCATGACACATTAACCGTATGGATGTGTTTGTCTCACTAAAACGAGCATTTAAAAAAAAATTACTTAATTTGGTTGAGAAATGAGAGAGATCATAAGCCTTGAAGTTGGACCGCTCTTGGCCTAAGCTTAGCCTTGGGGACGATGACCACGCGCCGTCCGATCTCGCGTGTATCAAATGGATGGCCAAGATGAAGCCGGACAACACTTCTTTTCATAAACAGCAGGACGCGTGGCTGCTAGCATGGACGGTGGCATAAAATAGGAGCGTTCCGCGTGGAGTTTCGGAGCTGCCTACGATCTACATGGCGTCGCGTGGATAAGTAGAAAAATAGGGCTTATTTCTATTGATTTCAACTCCCTAAACTTCAAAAATCCATAACTTTGTGTAGAAAAATCACAAAAATAAAATAAAAATACCCTCTTACTCAGTGAACAGAGGAGAATAATGTGGAATAAACTTCAAGTCCATTTAGTGCCTAAAGTATTTTTAATTAATTAAACACTATTTGGGATCATTTGATTCTCCATGCATATTAATACATCACCTTGCTTTGAAATTTTAGCATGTTGTACCCTCTGTCAAGGGAAACATCCTCTGATTTTCCCAAAGTCAGAGGAGGTTCCTATACAGAGATCCATATTATAAATCACCTTGCTTTGAATTTTTGGCATGTTGTAGCCTCTGTCAAGGGGAACATCCTTTGATTTTTTCTAAAGTCAGAGGAGGTTCCTATACAGAGATCCATATTTTTCAAGTTCTTGCACATTATTTCCTTAAAATAATCATGGAAATTAGCATATTGATTAGAAAACTCTAAGAAAATTTTGGAAGGTCCACCATGACCAAAGAAGCTTTTGGAAATAATTTCATGGGTCGTCATTTAAAATGCACTTAAATTTTACAAACACTAAATCACCAAAATAATTAATTTTGGAAAATATAAATATTTAAATGACTTGATTTTTTATCTCCACTGTGGTTTATGATTCAGAGAACTCACTATAAAAATTTCAAAATATTTTGAGTTCAACTTAAGTTGATTTTTAAAGATAAATACTACTTTTAACACTTAAATGATTTTTAAAAATCATTTTATAATTTAAAAAATTATGAAACTTAGTTTTTTTAGTTCTCTGTGATCAGGGATATTTTATAAAAATAAAATAATATTTAGAATAAAAACTTGATTTTTAGCCTATTTTAAATATTTAAAAATTCATAAAAAACCAAAAAATAAAAAAAATCATGGAAATATTCTAAATTGGTCTCTAATCACTTAGGAACAGTTAGAATATTTTTATTGAATTTCTAAATAAAGATATTGAATTTCAAAGCTTAAAAATAATTTTTTAAAGGCTAAAAATGAGTTTTCACTAAAATATTTCCAATAAATCAAAGAAAAATCAAAAAATATGAAATTTGCTCCTCTGGGTTCTCTAACCTCAGAGAGATTTTTCAAAGACACAAAACTTAATTTTTATCATTTAAAATATTTTATTTTTATTAAATAACCTAAAACTTAAAAAAATTCTGATAAATCATAGAGAATTCAAAAAATCATGAAATTTTGTCCAAAGGCTTCTCTGGACTACGTCTACCTCCAGTAAAAATTTCAAAGGATTATAATTTACCTTGGTCAAGTCAGGAATTTTCTTTGAAAAATCCTATTAAATTTTGAAAAATCGCATTTTCTCCCACTGATGTCTTAATTGACCCATGAATGAGGTAGGATAAAAATTTCAAAGTCATTTGAATTGAATTTGACAAATTATGAAGAGTTAGAGCCTTAGAGACAAATGTGTAATTTTGGAAATTTAGCCTTAATTAATATTTAGGCTTAAGTCAAGGAGGGAAATGGGCAACATCTGATCTTAATCAATTTATTTGATGTTTGGAACACAGGGGGTTTATTGGTAGAAACCAATCTCACTTTCTTAATTAAGTTAATAAATTTCTAAATTATTAAAATTTGGAAGTTTATTAAAATTAAATGATCCCGTACTTAGGGGTATGACTTTTGAAGTTAATAATTAATCAATTTAATACCCCTATTTTGATTTTCAAATAAAAATTCAAATTATGAATCATGACTACTTAAAGTTTAACCTTTTCAAAACTAATTAAGACACTTACCTAGGTCTTAAGGGCTTAGCGGTGGTTTAGGCCAAATAAAAATTGAATAAATGAGGATTAGAGAAATAAACATAACATAATCAAACATCCTTGAAACACCACTAAGCCTAATTAAAAAATTGGCTAAGTGTTCAGGTTACACCAACTTGCCCTTTAAGGAAATTCACTCACATAATTTTCAAATTAAATGATA
>NW_018237731.1:93401-93607 GCF_001263595.1 Phalaenopsis equestris | reverse complement strand
CAACAGCAAAACCTGTCTTCCCCAGCTAAACCAATCTTCCTTCCTTAGACTTGAATAACAAAGCCATAGGACTTCGAGGTTACTTGCTTATGCAACGTAAAACCTCACATCGTTCCTGAAATTTTCTTTAGGCCTTTGCATAGCCCTCCTATACAATATAAGCCCTAAATCGTCTTAGGATTCCGAGGTTGTCATTTGTCATGACC